>NC_084823.1:10347670-10445636 GCF_958449725.1 Rosa rugosa
GTATGTGTCAGCGGGTGAGTATGTAATGGCCTTATTGGCATGCGCTATTATCAATGGAATTACCATTATTCAAAAAAAATTTGCACTCTAAATTTACATTTGCAAAAATTGACTTTTTTTTTTTTTTTTTGAAAAGGAGTTTGGAACCCAGTCAAGCTGGGAGGCTCATCCCTACGCTCATATTATTATTCATTTCAATACGTCGCATAGGAGGGGGGGGGGGGGCGTAATAGTTGAACCCCCAGCGCTCATATTACAAGAATCTTGATAGAGAACATCCGGTAAGAAACCAGGCGCCTCCTCTGAAGATAGATCAATAACATTTATTTGACTATTTATTTGGCATAAATTATCAATATGCATCCTCCCATCAAATCAAACATGTTCTATTTATATTTCTGCTCGTGAGTTATTTGACACTTGTACAGTCTATCTGTTTGTTCAAGTGCCCTACCAATATAAAAAGTTAAAAATTAAGAAAATAAATCAAATAATATTTTTGAACAATTTAGAAGAAAAAAAAGAAAAAATATGATTAAAAAATGATGGTAATTTTCTAATTTGATGGAGAAAAAAATATCCAAAATTATGGAGGATTGATTTTTGACAACAAATCTCTAATTTGACGAAAATTGTGTAAATTGATACAAATCGACAATTATGGTCAATTTCAAGATCGGCATCTCTTCTTCTTCACATTTGGTTCTCTACTCTACTTTTCAGTTCATATTTACATCCACCTTCAAGAAATATAAAGCCAGAATAACTGACATAATGAAAAAAAAAAAACAAAAAACAACAAAAAAGAAAAGAAACAATTCTACAAGATTTTTATTTTCTTTTTCATTATGTTGTTTTGCCTTCTTTTAGCAGAAACAATAACTTGTTTTCTTTTAGCTCAGACTAGTTAAACAAAAACTAAATTTAACTTAGTTAGAAGCCGTCTCTCCTTTCTCTCAACTAGGGTTAGGGGTTTTCTTTGCTATTCTTCTTTAACGCAACCATGAGTTTTGTTGATGCCATGGTTGCTAGGCTAGCCTCATCTCTTGCTATCACTGAGGGAAAGAAACAGGTCGATCTCCGACCTACACAGGGACAAGGCTTGTGGTAGTTGGAGGTCTTTATGGTGGGAAAACTCCTTACTACCTAAGACTACAAGGTTAGGTCTTTTTTGGGGATTTTCCGCAATGCATGGCAGATCAATGGTTCTCTACAGGTGGAGGAAGCGGGGGGCCAACGAGTTCTGTTCACCTTGCCGGACCCAATAGACCCTACTGGATCACAGCTACTTTTAGCTCAGACTAGCTAAACAAAAACTAAATTTAACTTAGTTAGAAGCCGTCTCTCCCTTTCTCTCAACTAGGGTTAGAATTTTCTTTGCTATTCTTCTTTAATGCAACCATGAGTTCCCTTGATGCCATGGCTGTTAGGCTAGCCTCATCTCTTGCTATCGCTGAGGGAAAGAAACAGGTCAATCTCCGACCTACACAGGGACAAGGCTTGTGGCAGTTGGAGGTCTTCATGGTGGGAAAACTCCTTACTACCTGAGACTACAAGGTTAGGTATTTTCTGGGGATGTTTCGCAATGCATGGTGGATCAATGGTTCTCTACAGTGGGGGGGGGGGGGGGCAACAATTTTTGTTCACCTTGTCGGACCTAACAGACCAGGTTCGAATCTGGAGAGGTGCACCATCGGGTTACAATCACTCCCCCATGGCGCTAGCTTGCTATAATGGGGTGATGCCAGTCGGAAAGGTCTCCCCCGTGGCGTTGGCTTGCTATAATAGGGTGATGCCAGTCGGAAAGGTCCCTATGATCACAATTTCCTACTGGATCACTCTTCAGGGAATTCCTCCTGCTTTTAGGTCTGAATGGGTGATAATCATGATTGGTTACACTCTTGGAGACCTTCAGGAAATTGATAAGACTGGGAAGAAGGCTAGAAAGCTCAGAATCCAGGTCGAGATCCCTTTGAACAAACCTCTACCCTTTAAACGGTGTTATTGGGTGGAAGATGAAGTGGAGTTTCTGTGTAAATTTCAATATGACAAGCTCTTTGGGAACTGCTCCATCTATGGCCTGGTGACTCACGTTGGGCTGCCATGTTCGGGGCTAGCATTAGAGGAGGATGATGATGAGGCGGCGCGGACGGTGCTAGGGTCACAGTCTGTAGCATCTATAGATCACACCGAAGGAATGCAATTAAATGCAGGTTCGATCAACAGCTTCGAGTTCTGGAGTTTCTGGTGGCGGTAGCAAGGGCATGAGGGCTAGGGTTTTGGTCAACAGCCAAACCCTAGTCTTCCAGACTCTCATTCCTAATCAGATGCCGGAACTGCCTCTGAGTTCTTTTCTGAGCAAACCTCGCCAGCAGGTAGTGATCCAGGAGCTGCAAGAAAAGGCCATGACGCCGTAAGGAGTTACTGGCAAACACTGAAACGGGGCAAAAAATGGGGTGACTGTTTCCCCAAAGAAATTGAAGCTAAGCTTGGCTGTTGGTGAGTGGAACTTGAACCTTGAACCTGAATGCCTTGGTTTGATCCCAACAATGCAGGAAGAGGCTAGCTCTGGTAGTGGAAAGAAGAAAAGAGGCAAACATGTTAGCAGTAAAAATAAACTGTCGTATGGGGAGAAGAAGAAGACTGCATCGTCTTCTTTTGGCCGATGTCCTGAAGAAAACCTCTAAGAAGGACAAGTTGAAGGTGTCTGCTACTGGTACGAGCTCCAACTCGAAAGGGAAGGAGCTAGTTATTTATTAGTTTTATTCTAGTTGGGTAATGAGCCTATGTGAGTTTGAAAGAGTTTCTATGGGTCTTCTTTGACGTTTCTAGTATCTAGCTTGTACCACAATTGCGTGATTGGCAAGTTAGGACTAGTTGAATGATTTCCTTTCCGTGACGAGGCGAGGTTGGTTCCATTCTTGTATAGGCTTGCTTAATTGTGAGTGTCCCATAGATCCTTAATGTTTTAGATAGGTTGTTCGGATTTTCTTGCCGGATGTATTATGTAAACTTTGTAGACTCTAGCCTTTGGTCGCTGATTTAAAGCATTCAACTTCTATATTTTTTAAAAAGTTTTCTTTTATTTATTACAAAAATTCATCTACAAGACAAAATGTAAAGTTAACACTTGGTGTTTAGAAAATATCGATCGCAAGCGAGCAATCCAAATGTTTTTTTTTCCTCAGTACCAAGAACTAATCTAACTTACTACAAAGTTCTAAAATGTCTTGCTTGTTGCTTAGCAAGATGAAAGATTCAACAGAAAAATAAAATAGATGAGAAAATTATTTTATATTAGTTCAATGTAAGGGTGTGATCTTGTTAGATTGAGCGCGGCTTTTAATGAGGTTACACTTTCACCTATTAAAGTAAAAGAACATACTCGAAAGGGTTAAAACTTGCAGTCCCTATTTTCCAGTGTACGGTCAATTTTAAAAAATCAAATTTTATGTCAATGCCATATGAATGGGATGATACCTCATGTCAGCAATGTATCAAACAAAAGCTCATCTATAAATTTGTCGATAAATTGTGACCTGTTGGTATTCAGAACAACTAATACCATAGATGTTACGGGTTTAATTTTTATGAGCATCATGAGATGAGTAGAATGTGGTAGAGCTAGGGATATAAAGAAAAGAAAAAACAGAAAAAATCCATCTAGGAAAGTCTAGAGTGTTCTAAGAAGCCCAAAGAGGAAGAGCAATCAAACCCAAAGTTTTTGCCCGGCCCAAGAACCAAAGGAAACAGAACCACAACCAGTAAGGAAATAGAATCCGCACCGTCTATCAAAATTTGACGGTCTACATTAAACCCGAACGTTCTAGACCCTCCCTCCAAAAAGATCTTTTCTTTTTCTATATAAACACTCCCAAATCCTCAAAACTCGAAATCTCAGCAATCCAAAATTCAAACCCTTTTAGATTCTCACTTTTTTCTCTGCGATTCTTAATTCCTTTGAGCTACAATGGCCGGAAAGGGAGAGGGACCGGCGATCGGAATCGATCTCGGAACTACCTACAGTTGCGTCGGAGTGTGGCAGCACGACCGCGTCGAGATCATCGCCAACGATCAGGGCAACCGAACGACGCCGTCTTACGTTGCGTTCACTGATACCGAGCGTTTGATCGGCGATGCCGCCAAGAACCAGGTCGCCATGAACCCTGTCAACACCGTTTTCGGTAAGATTTATTTCCGTATCCCTTTTCTTTTTTTTTGTTTTTTTCTTTTCAGATTTGTGCTTTAATCATTGTGCTTTTTGGTATAATTGCTTGGTGTATTGGTTATTAGGGTTTCATATGTTGTATTTGGATCGTATTTGTCTGGCTAATTTCTGTAGCAATTTTTACTGTGCAAGATTTACTGCGATGCTTAAATTGCACTAAAGAGATTATTTTCTCATGGTTTGTGGCTTATTAAGTCAATGCAATTGGTCAATTATTGAAAAGAAAGTAGATTAGTCTCCTGGATTTATTGTGCTGTTTTTAAGTGCTACTGGACCTGCGTTTGTTTGGCTAGTTCAATGAATTTTTCTGCCAATTTTCACTGCTTTAGATTGTTCAAGGGTTTTATAAGATTGCGTTGAAAAGATTATCTTCTCATGATTTGTAGCTTTGTTGAATTAAGGTTTTCGATATATGAATTTATACAATTGTTCTAGTTTTTCAAAATCCTTTGGGGCTGTATTTTGGTATTTTGTATTGAGTTCTTTGGTGTATTGAGTTCAGTTTGTTATGGGTTTGTTGATTGTTATTACTCTGTTTGATTCTGTATGTATTGCATTCTAAATGGGATTTGTTATATTTGCAGATGCAAAGCGGTTAATTGGTAGGAGATTTAGTGACTCCTCTGTTCAGGCAGACATGAAGCTATGGCCTTTCAAGGTTGTTGCCGGCCCTGGTGAAAAGCCCATGATTATTGTTACTTACAAAGGCGAGGAGAAACAATTTGCTGCAGAAGAAATCTCGTCTATGGTTCTCATCAAGATGCGAGAGATTGCAGAGGCTTATCTTGGGACAACAGTGAAGAATGCTGTTGTTACCGTACCTGCTTACTTCAATGACTCTCAGAGACAGGCTACAAAGGATGCTGGGGTCATTGCCGGCCTAAATGTGCTCCGTATTATCAATGAGCCTACTGCTGCTGCCATTGCGTATGGTCTGGACAAGAAGGCGACCAGTGTTGGCGAGAAGAATGTCTTGATTTTTGATCTTGGAGGGGGAACCTTTGATGTCTCTCTTCTTACAATTGAAGAAGGTATTTTTGAGGTGAAGGCTACTGCTGGAGATACCCATTTGGGTGGTGAGGATTTTGATAACAGGATGGTGAATCACTTTGTTCAGGAGTTCAAGAGGAAGAACAAAAAAGACATCAGCGGAAACCCAAGAGCTCTAAGGAGGTTGAGGACAGCTTGTGAGAGAGCAAAGAGGACTCTCTCATCCACTGCTCAGACCACCATCGAGATTGACTCTCTGTTTGAGGGTATCGACTTCTATTCAACCATCACCCGTGCCAGATTCGAAGAGCTGAACATGGATCTGTTCAGGAAGTGTATGGAGCCAGTTGAGAAGTGTTTGAGAGATGCAAAGATGGACAAGAGCAGTGTCCATGATGTTGTCCTTGTGGGTGGATCTACTAGGATTCCTAAAGTCCAGCAATTGTTGCAAGACTTCTTCAATGGAAAGGAATTGTGCAAAAGCATTAACCCTGATGAAGCTGTTGCTTATGGTGCTGCTGTACAGGCTGCTATATTGAGTGGAGAGGGCAATGAGAAGGTGCAGGACCTATTGCTTCTTGATGTGACTCCTCTGTCCTTGGGTTTGGAAACTGCCGGTGGTGTGATGACTGTGCTCATTCCCAGGAATACAACAATTCCAACCAAGAAGGAGCAGGTTTTCTCTACCTACTCGGACAATCAACCCGGTGTCTTGATTCAGGTCTTTGAGGGTGAGAGGGCGAGAACCCGTGACAACAATTTGCTTGGCAAGTTTGAGCTCTCTGGCATTCCTCCTGCACCAAGGGGAGTACCTCAGATCACTGTTTGCTTTGACATTGATGCTAATGGCATTCTCAATGTGTCTG
This sequence comes from Rosa rugosa, assembly GCF_958449725.1. NCBI lineage: Eukaryota > Viridiplantae > Streptophyta > Magnoliopsida > Rosales > Rosaceae > Rosa > Rosa rugosa. The sequence goes on from NC_084823.1 coordinate 10,353,755, forward strand.
CTGAGGACAAGACTACAGGCCAGAAGAACAAGATTACCATCACTAATGACAAGGGAAGATTGTCCAAGGAGGAGATTGAGAAGATGGTTCAGGAAGCGGAGAAGTACAAGTCGGAAGATGAGGAGCTCAAGAAGAAGGTGGAGTCCAAAAATTCCCTGGAGAATTATGCTTATAACATGAGGAACACCATTAAGGATGAGAAGATTGCTTCGAAGCTTGATGCAGCAGACAAGAAGAAAATTGAAGATGCAATTGAGCAGGCTATTCAATGGCTAGAGGGCAATCAGCTTGCTGAGGCTGAAGAGTATGATGACAAGGTGAAGGAGCTCGAAGGCATTTGCAATCCCATCATTGCAAAGATGTATCAGGGTGGCGCTGCTCCTGACATGGGTATGGGTGGTGGCATGGACGAGGATGTTCCTCCAACTGGTGGCAGTGGTGCTGGTCCCAAGATTGAAGAAGTCGATTAAGGAGTTCTGTTTTGATTCAGTAGTTATGTTTCTGCTCCGCAAAAATGGTGGAGGTGATTTCAGACTTTCTGGTTGTTTTGGGTTGTTTTTGTTCAACTATGGTGGTTGTTTTGTGTGATTTCAGACTTTTGATTCAGTAGTAGTCGGCTTTGTGTTGCTATCAATGAATGCCTATTTCCTCACCAAGTTTGTGATTTTAGTTATTAAATCCCCAAATCAAACTCCTTTTTTTTTTCTTTTTAATTTTTTTTAATTGGCAATGCCCAAATTAAACTCTTTAATGGAAATTAGCGAGGTCAATCTTTAATTTCAAAAGTTATTTACTCGTCTAATAGCACAGGTCCGGTTTCATGGCTATACTAAGATTGCATTATCAAATATTGATGATGAATTTCTTTTCTGTCTATGTATATCTAGATGAATGCTATAACAACCTATTAATGAAAATGGAAACCACCATTCCGAGATGTGCTAACCATTCTAGAACAATTGAACTCGAACACCGTTACAGCATTCGAAAACAGTTATTCCTCAAGCCAAATGTGCTTGATGTGACTCACCTGGTCATCCAAGTCCAGACCTGTAACTAGCTAGTGCTGTAGGGCTGCAACTATATTGTGGCATTGGACTACGAAGTGGTTCACTCGTTATCGGAAAGCCACAATAACCATAGAAAGCTTGAGTAGCGTTCTGCTAACAAAAACATGGATCGAGACGGCTGATTTTGATGGGTCTCAAACTCTCGATCGATGTCCAATATTTCCGAATCTTGGTCTACCATCTCGCTCCTAAATGAGATGTATATGAACCAATATATATATATATATTAAACATTTTTTTTAAACCCGACATACCTTGGCGCTTCCAGACTAATTGAAGCGACAGACCACCTTTTAACGCCTAGACAAGACCTAGCCCAGGAAAATTTTAAAACACTTGCCGGTGATTCTTGACCTATTGGTTATTTGGTCTAATTAACACTATAGATGTCACCAATTCACATCTCACTAGCATCAACTAAATGGATATCAAAAATTGAGTGAAAATGTTAGTTTATTACATGATTTTTTATGTGATATGACGACAAGTTCTATGAGCTTATGAAAATCGACCAAATTATTTCTAATGTGTTGCAAAATAGATAATCAATCAATCTCGCTGAACACATTAAAGAAAAGTAAACAAATTGATAAGAACATTTTTGATGGACTATTTGTCAGCAAATCTTAATTTTTTTTTTTAATTTCTAAGTTTTGAGTAAATAGATAAATTGAAGTCATTCCTAACTTTCTGGTTCTTTTTTTTTTTTTTTTAATAAAGGGCTGGTGCGGCTGCCCTCAAGCCTTGATTAATGAAACTGTCGAATACAAGGGGGGGGACATTGAGCCTAAACCCCTGATTACAATAGGCACTTAGAGTACATCCTGAAATAATATCATGAGACTCGACTAAACACTTGTATTCAAACATGCACATACTAGCAAAGAACTCGCTCCAGACGGCTCTATTTGCTTCGCAGCGGTGACACAACGGAAAGATAACTCGATCTGCAACTCGAATACAGCATAGCATAATTTCCATAATCACAGCTTTCCCACCATGTTGCCACTGGAAAATATATCCAGTGACACTGAGTCTCACCCTGCCACTAGGAGGTAGCGACCATTTGACGAAGCAAGGAACTCGCCGCCTACCTAGAGCAGACAAGGCACACTGAGTGTGCAGACCGGGACAACGCCCACGTCGCCCCGCCATAAAATAGCGGGGACTTATTACTGGCATAAAGCCACTTGTACCTAACAGAAAATAACAATAAAACATAAAAGTAACATAATATGGGTCCAAGGCCAAAGCCCAGGCCCAACAATCACCAAGCCCAAGTAGAAGGCTGCAATGAGCCCAACGCCATCTTCTCGCCTGAAACCTAGCCACGACCTTACCACCGCCGTCACAGTTACCACCTCCCTCCTCTGACTGTGCGCCTACCAGCCATCCAATAGCAGCTCCCAGACGAGGCCAGAGGCCCACGCCGACTCGGAGGGCCGCCGGACAAGAAGGGAGGAAGGGTTACAGAAAACTTTGGGTGCAAATTGTTCCAAACACGACTTTTTTTTATTAAAACAACTTTCTGGTTCTTCCAAACATGTAGAGTGGGCAGGACATATCTTTTAATTGCATACTCATTTCAAGTTAGTATATGTGTCATAAATTAAATAATTAGAACGTGGTGGGATGCAAAACCAACATGACCATACATTTGTTAGTTGGACAACTAAGATGTGTGTCCTTGATAATGAGAAATTCTTAGGTAGAACAGATGTGCCACGTGGCTGATATGCTCAGTCAATCATGTTTCTTTGTTTTTTAATTGTATTCCGAAACTATCCACATTTAATTAAAATGAAATATTCAAAACATCGCTTTGCATAGGCCCTGATTGGCTAGGCGTACCACCATGTGACATGTCTGCCATACCTAAGAATCTCTCCTCGATAATGACCATATATGATATCTCCGTCTTCAACCACAGGGATCAATTTTGTTTGCTTCGTCTTGATGGCATCAACCTCTCACTTTCTCCGATTTCAGTGACCTTCAATGTTTAAGTTTAATACATTTGTGAGAATCGTTGGATTAATGATCAACCAAATACTACGTTACCGAAAGTTATACCGGTTGGTTTGTGGATATCTGATATTGTCATCATTTTATATGGTAGAAAGATTTAAAGAAAAATGACACGTTCGACTCACAAATCACAATCGATAGTTCAACACTTCAACCGAAGATCCTGTCCTCTCTTGGCCTTTTATATGAAAATTTTCGCAGCCGGAAAAATTGGCAGCAAAACCATTAAGGCAGTATAGTCAGTAGTCACAGTCAAAAGGAATAAAGGATCTCTTAAGAAAAAAGAAGAAAGAACAGCTTGAATGCTCTGTTGTCTCTACTACCCTTTACAATGACGCTTCTTATTCCAAGCCCGAGTCTGATGTGATAAGCAAAGGTGGTGAAGCACTCCAGCAAATATAGAGAGGCATCGAGAAGTTACCACGGGTTATGATTATGAACAAATTACACTCAAAGTTTTTTACTTTTCACCACAAAGCATATCAGTTCGAGCAAAGAGTCTCGACCCATTTCATCCATAGCATTGTGGACGCAACCCAGTCCAAGTTCGACTCCAACCTACTTCTAAAACAGTTGTCTGTTTCTGGTCGAGTCGATGATGCCCGCCAAGTGTTCGATGAAATGCCGAGCAGAGACGAGTTCACTTGGAATACTATGATAGCTGCTTATGCCAATTCAGGAAGACTAACCGAAGCTAAACAAGTCTTTGATGCCACCCCAAGTAAGACTGCCATCACTTGGTCCTCACTCATATCTGGGTACTGTCGAAATGGGTGTCAAAGCGAAGCTTTCGAATTGTTTTGGCAAATGCAGCTCGAGGGAGAAAGGCCGAGCCAGTACACATTGGGCAGCGTACTGAGGTTGTGTGCTGCATTGGGTTTGATCCAAAGAGGTGAAATGGTGCATGGATATATGGTGAAAACCCAGTTTGATAGCAATGTTGATGTAGTTACTGGTTTGGTTGACATGTATGCAAAGTGCAAGCGCGTTTTTGAAGCCGAATGTGTATTTGAGAGTTTGCGGGATAGGAGAAATCATGTCGTGTGGACTGTCATGCTTACCGGGTACTCTCAGAATGGGGATGGCTTGAAGGCAATGAAGTGTTTTCGAGACATGCGAGCACAAGGGGTTGAATCCAATCAGTTCACATTCCCTAGCGTATTGACTGCTGCTGCGTCGGTTTTAGCCCTTGGTTTTGGGGCTCAGGTGCATGGATGCATTATTCAGAGTGGTTTTGGGCCTAATGTGTTTGTTCAAAGTGCATTGGTTGACATGTACGTGAAATGCGGAGATCATATCAGTGCAAAGAAGGCACTAAGAAGCATGGAGGTTGACGATGTTGTTTCTTGGAACTCGATGATTGTTGGATGTGTAAGGCAGGGGTTTATACGAGAAGCTTTATCGTTGTTTAGAGAAATGCGTTCAAGAGAAATGAAGATTGATGATTATACATATCCATCAGTTCTGAACTCATTTGCTGCACTGAAGGACGTTAAAAATGCAATGGCGGTTCATTGTCTGATAGTTAAGACTGGATTTGAGGTTTATCAACTTGTAGCCAATGCTCTGGTTGATATGTATGCTAAACAGGGAAATATAGAATCTGCACTTGAGATGTTTAGGCATATTCCAGACAAAGATGTTATCTCTTGGACCTCCCTGGTAACAGGCTATGCACAGAATGGCACTCATGAAAAAGCACTTAAATTATTCTGCGAGATGAGGGATGCAGGGATCTGTCCTGACCAATTTGTCATTGCCAGCATTTTGAGTGCCTGTGCAGAACTGACACTTTTGGAGTTTGGCCAACAAATTCATGCAAATTTCATCAAGTCTGGCCTTCAAGCATCATTATCAGTAGATAATTCCTTTGTGACGATGTATGCAAAGTGTGGGTGTCTAGAAGAGGCTAATAGAGTTTTTGATTCTATGCAAGTTCAAAATGTGATTACTTGGACAGCTTTGATAGTTGGTTATGCCCAGAATGGTAGAGGAAAGGAGTCTCTAAAATTCTACGATCAAATGCTTGCAACTGGCACCCAACCAGACTTCATTACTTTTATTGGCTTGTTATTTGCTTGTAGCCATGCTGGTCTTCTAGAAAAAGGTCAGTACTACTTTGAATCGATGAATAGGGTTTATGGAATAAAACCAGGTCCTGAGCACTATGCATGTATGATTGACCTCTTGGGGCGCTCAGGGAGGCTTAACGAGGCTGAGGCATTAGTTAATCAAATGGCTGTAGAACCTGATGGAACTGTATGGAAGGCACTACTTGCTGCATGTAGAGTACATGGGAAAATAGAGCTGGGAGAGAGGGCTGCGGAGAACCTATTTATATTGGAGCCTATGAATGCTGTGCCTTATGTTCAGTTATCTAACATGTATTCTGCAGCTGGTAGATGGGAAGATGCGGCAAGAATCAGAAGACTGATGAAATCAAAGGGAATTCTTAAGGAGCCTGGATGTAGTTGGATTGAGATGAACGGCCAAGTTCATACCTTTATGTCTGAAGACAGAAGCCATTCATGGACAACTGAAATATATTCAAAAATTGATGAGATCATGATGTTTATCAAGGAAGCTGGATACATGCCAGATATGAATTTTGCACTACATGACATGGATAAAGAGGGGAAGGAGCTTGGCCTAGCATATCACAGCGAGAAGTTGGCCATTGCTTTTGGCCTTCTCACCACACCACCAGGGGCACCAATTCGAGTTTTTAAGAATCTCCGGGTTTGTGGAGATTGTCATACTGCAATGAAATATATATCACGGGTTTATCTTCGTCATATTATATTGAGGGATTCAAATTGTTTTCATCATTTTAAAGAAGGGAAGTGTTCTTGTGATGACTACTGGTAGAAACTTCATCGGCTAAGCATTTTTCTTTATTGGTGGGAAATCAATTGGTCGGTTCATGGTGGAACACTTCACTGGTTGAGCGACTCCCTCTATTTTTTTCCCTTCTTCTCTGATGTCTTTGGGTTATGTAGATCTGGATTTTCATTGATGAACCTACAGTTTAGAATCTTTCATGTTTGACACAGATGAAAATTTGAAACTGCTGGGACTTCTATAAGCAATATTCCTCAATCCTATGACAGTAACTGAACACTGACTAAAAGGTTAGTATTAGTTCCAATTCTTGTTACTATATATGAATTATGATGCGAGTTATCTAGAATCTAGCCCTTGAACTTTTGTAAGCACCTAGTTCCAAGCATTTTAATATGTTGGAATCAGTGCCTACCCAGTACAATCTTTGGAAGAACATTTATGAATCTTCGCTTCATATGTGGGTTTAGTTATATTTGACACGTTTTGTTAAGTGGCACCAGAAAGACTTTTTGGTACGTAGTTCTATTTGAGATCTAGCATCTTACAAAATTAATTAATTAATTGCGTTTAATGGCAGTGGTTGTGGGAGTTCAAAGCATGTACCTTGAAAGTGACCTCCAGCTTCTAATTTCAAAGCTTGAAGGACCTCAATATGATATTCTTACTGAGAATCAAGCTTTTCCCAGCACCAATTATGGATAGGCCATTCCCCCCCTATCCGTTGCAGAAGTGGAGGCCAGATTTTGATTCGGATAATCATCGAATTACTCGGTTGGCTGTTTGGGTTCGACCGTTGGGAATTAACAACTGTGCCATGTGGTTGTTTGGAACTGGCAGCGAAGGTAAATGTCAAGAAATCAGTTGCAACCTCAATAAAGATAATCTAGCATTATATATATGTTTATTATTCGAGCTTTAAATTGTTTCTGTCTAGATTTTTGCAAAAACATATGCTTGATGGTTATGCATTCATGCCTACATAATGCTTTAATGTGAGGAGGATTATGGATGCCTTCCTTTTCATGCTTGCAGTTTAAAATTAATGCAAATAATTGGTAATATAGTCTCTGATATTGCACATGATCATTGGGTTAAATTTTTATATGATTGGTTGCGGCTGCCAGGCCTGAGTTTAGCATTCAGGAAGCTTGAACTTGATGGGAGATTATGTATTCAATCTTTAATCATATTTGGCAACAACTTGTCTACATTCATTTTATGCCATTTCAATTAGTGGAAAGAGAGCATGCCTATTAATTACTTAAAAGAAAAACCCTAAAGCAAAACCCTTCATTCTCAATAGTAGATGGCCGTATGAGTGACAATGGTGATGATTGATGAGAGTGAACCTTGCCAACATAAGTTTTATATAAAGATTGCCAATTGTGTTCTGACTATAATTTTTCATTGATTTTATAAAAGAATCCCAAAAAATCTTTGTTCGTTGTTTCTCTATAATATCCATATACCTCTAGACAACTAAGTAGAAGGATCTGTCCCTCGACTAGGAAGAAGTGAGTTATCAACTCACTTCTGTTTATTTTTCAAAGTTATTTGACTTGTACTTGAATATTCAAGTAACTCAAATGCTTCCAATGGAATAAGTGAAAGCTCAACAGTTATATCAGATTTCACAGATCTAAACATCAATGCCAGAAGCTACTGCGAGGTGTTACTAGTACACCTCACCCATCAACCCTCTTGCATAGAAATTTCTCACTTTCGTAGTTCTATTTGTTTTGAATGTGCTTCTTGTTTTCCAGGTATGCAATCGTACAGGGTCAAACAGAGGGATTTTACTGGAAACTATTAGACAGTTGATCTCTAATTAACTTGACTGCTAGAGATGAGGAGAGGGCTGAAGAGCTTCACACTTCAAGTGTTTTTCCACATGACTGACACTGCTCACTTTGCAGAGTTCATTAAAATCCAGTTTGGCAGAACTTGATATATCGGTATGATTTAAGCTCTTTTCTTCTGACAGTTTCAATCAGATTTAGTTAAAGAAAAAAAAAAATTATTAGTCAATTAGGAAATGAAATATGAGAGTATAATTTGGAACCAACCAATAGTTGGACTGCTGGACTGAAGAAGTAGATAAGTAGGGCACCTTCTTTTTTTTTTTTTTTCTTTTTTTTTTTTGAACATGTTGTTATATTATTTTAACCTTTATGTTTCTTTTTTCTTTTTGTTAAAAAAAAAAAACTAATTTCCCTAAGCACTTTATATTGGAAAATGTAAAATTGGTTGGCATATCATATTTTAGCCACTTTCAGTTGTGGAAGTTTGGTCTCTGAAGATAGTCCACAGTAAGGTGCAATTTTTCTGACGAAGATAAGCTTCGTCTACATTGGGGCTAGATAGGCTGCTGTGTGCTTCTGGTTAGGATCCACCGGGTTAATATCTCTGAATATTAACATAGTTCTTAGCTATCAACAACTCATCAATGAATCAATGTGCTAATGTGAAAATTTAATTTCATCTATGTGTGTCCCACAAAGGCCTTTTCTTTTTGACGGTTTAGTTTTCAGCCTGAAATCTTTCTGCATTCAGGCCAAAGATTTTGAAAGCTCATTGCTGAGAAAATCAAATATAAGTCTTATCGAGTGTTTTCACTGGGATGTGTACTGTCAAACTCTAATCTCCATTTTGTTTTTGGGATGGGTATGTAAACTAAGTTTCTTTTACTGATGCAGGAAGCAAGACAATTTGATTGGAATACCTATATCACAGGTTTATATTTGGCAGGGGGATTCAAGCTTTTTAAACGCCAGGCCAGCCTGGGAGCACACCATCGTAAACTTCGATAAAAAAACGATTGCAATTTTGCCTACTCTACATTCAATCTCATAGCCACTTCTCTCAATACACAGGATTTCCTGTTATTCACGAAAGAAACAATTGTACACTCAATGTTAACCGAGTATGACTGATAAATGATAATGATGGTCAAAAATTTCATACAATGTGCTAATTGAGTCCACGATATTCTCTTCTCTTGACTTATTCTACAATCAAACTCTCATGAATCTCATTCATAGAAGTTTACAAATTTCCTTTACACAGCAGAGCAAATTCTTCAGAGTTTTTTTTTTTTTTGGATAGATGGGGACCCAAAGGGCCCAAAGGGAAAACAAGAAACAAATTCTTCAGAGTTTTAACCTGTGATTATTACTCTCTTCCACCATAATCGATTGGCTGATGATGATCTTGATCAACAAGAGTGCTGCTGCCAGCTTGTTGCTGATCACAAGTCTCTCTGCTCCTCGGGTTTCTAGCTAGGTTGATGACCTTGAACAATAATCCTCTACATGATTACCATTCTTCGCAGTAGCTGTTGTTGTTGGTAGTGGTAGTTTTTCAGGGTTCTTCCTCAAGGTGCAGAGTACAAGTTCTTGATCAGTAGCATCATTGTTGTGAGTAGTAGTCACGATCTGGTATTCTTGCATCAACCAAGCCCCATTCTGATGAGAATCACATCCACCCTCATACCGAAAATGTCGACTGATTCCCATAACACTGTCATCCTTGGCAACAACATCTTCCGAGTGCTGCTCCCTCCAAGTTCCGGAACCCACCTTCTGATCAAAGCACTCAGCGGTGGGATTCAACTTGCTGCGATGTGTGAAGAAATAGAGAGCCTCTACATTTCTAGATTTATTCCCACCATACAAGTCCCAAATAACCCAAGGCTCGTTTTGTCCATAAAAATCAGGACAATCGGAGACGAATTTGGTCTGGAACTGGTCACCCATAACAGCTCTGTTGTGGAGGAAGTGACCCACCAGCTCCTGGTCAGTAGGATGAAATCTCACACCCACTGGAAAACCTAATTCCATCCTTGTTGACGATCAATAGAGAGCAAATAAGATTGGTTTGTGGGGTTGGAGAATGAAGACTACTGATTTGGGAGAGAGAAACAGCAATAGTGTGAGAATCAGTTCACAGGAGGGCAAGGATGAATTTATAGAGAGATTAGGAAATACGACCGTTGGAGAGAGATGTTGAGGTTAAACGGTTAAATTGACCTCATTCCTGAGGTACTATTAACGAAGAGGCAATTTGAATTTAAAGGTTTGTAATATGACCGTTGGGTAGATGACGTCAAATTGACCTCATTAATTACTCTTATTACTCCCTAATAACTTAGTCTTGATTAGATTGCGTATTCCTAGTTGGATTCCTAATCCTATTAGACTAATTTATTTTCTGAGTATAGTACAATATTGTAATGCCTATAAATAACTTCAAGATGAAGAAGAATTAAACTACATAGAAGCTACTTGACGTCTTCCCCCTAAAAAAAAAAAACACTACATAGAAACTTATTCGGATTATTTGGTCTCATAGTTTGACATTATTCCTCCATGGAGTCTCATTTGAAAGGTGTGAAAAAATCTACATTAACTGATGAGATGTGGAGAGCATTATGCGAGTATAAAAATGAGCATCCAGTTTCTAGTAAAAAAGATTTACAACAATGGGTTCAACAAAAGTTTCAGCTCTCTATCAGCCAACCAAATGAAGATATGGCTTCTGAATTAACCACAAGTTAGTGAAGATGAAGACATCCATAAATTACGTGAAGCCATTTCTGGTCTACGTTATAGAAATGCGATGGAAGTTGAGCATCTTTTGAATTATCCTAGTGAAAATGATACAGTGATGGAATCGCCCACTTATAAAGAGATCATTGAAGGGGTAATGAATTCTACTACCGAAGATGATCAGCATATAGATAATAGTTGTGCTCTACCAAATGTTTCTTCAAAAGAGGCATTTCAAGCAACCAAACATTGAATAACTACTTGCTACAAAATGAAAATCATATACCGAATCTGGTGTATGCATTGCAGAAAATGAAGAATGCAGCACGATTTGGTTAACCTTTCATGTTTCTTTAGGAGGACGTGTGTCTAAACTTTCAGTGATGGTAGGGAGAGCTTGAATCAAAAGCTAGATGATTGATACTTTGTTCGTAAATGAATCATCCTCAATATATAAAGAAAAAATTTAATCTTGTTAAACAATTAGTTTACGTTTTGTTGGAGGATTCTAACTTTGAAATTTTCTTACTATGCTTCTAGTTATAACTACAACATAAGTCAAAAACAATAACAATGACAACTCACAAGTAACAAACCATACGCGTACATAACCAGCAAGTAGAATGGATATGTTAATTACATACAAGTTGGTTTTGCGTAACTGGTATCATATCCGACTACAACCACAATATTTTGCATAGCAGGCCATTAGTGCATACATTATACTATGCTCAAAGATAAATAGATTCTATTTGGTTTTGGTCTCCCTTCCCCGGATTGTATTTTCTTTATTCTATTAATAGATTTAATGGAGGGAGGGGAGGTGCTTCTTGGTTGTGACAACCCTCTCTCGCTTGTGAGAGCCGGTGGGCGCTTGACGACCCAAATCAGTTGTCACCCTTGCCGACGAATATTTCGTGCTAAAACACTTCAATAAAAAATATAATTAAAAGAGACAAATAAAAAATATATATAAATAAACAAAAGAGGATGATTAGAAGCCCTAGTTCGATCTGACTCTAACTTCATTATTAGTTTTTTTTTTTTTGAAGGGAAAGACGACAAGCTATATTAATTGAAACTGAGGAGTACATGGAGCGATGCAAATCGAAAGAAAAATAATAAAGCATAACAAGATGCACAAACGCATCTATAATGAAGAAAAACAATAAAACATAACAAGATGCACAAACGCATCTAGAGTAAGGGGTAACCAGGACGTGACTTGATACCAAAAAAATTTGGTATCGCTGCACTGCATATGTCACGAGAGCAATGTAAATGTAGTAGTAACTGTAGCCGTAACCGATGATAGAATCACCTAGGAGAGGTGATTCACTCACCAAGAGTTCGAAAGTGACCGAGGTTGTCAAAAACTTGAATATCAGCCTAAGAACTCCCAAGAACCAGAACCAATACCAGCACAAAACGAGCATCTGTCTCGGATCCAAGATCCGAATTTGGGTACGACCTGGGTCCCAAATTCTGACCCAAATCCTTCCCGAATCCAAAGACAAGCCCGCCAGCCCAAGAAAGGCAAGAGCCCAGTCCCAAGTGCGAAGGCCAGCCTGTCCAGAAACGCTAAGGACACCCAGTTTGCTGGGCACCCAAGCGCCGACCATCTCTGCGTTGAACAGCCTTGCTGCCCATCCGATCTGACGCGTCGTCGACGAAGCTTGGAGAGGAGCAGACTGGGAGAAGGTGCCCATCGGTCGTCCTGGAGAACACTGTGACTCCTTGAACATGACTCCTCCCCATCGGAGAACACCCGATCTCCAACGTAGGAACAAAATGGCGCCGGTCCTACAACACCCAGATCCGTACGGATTCAGATTGTTCCAACCTTTGAGGCGCACTCGGCTTGGCCGTGACGTCCCTCCATCGTGAACCACCAAGCAAAAGCGCCGATCAGCTTCACGATTTGCTTCACCGCAAGCATCCGATCGATATGCTAAAGCATTCCAGTTGCCACAACCAGCGGGTTGAACAGAGGTAAGCCACGATCTCAGAGAGGTCGACCAACAAGCACCATGAGGAGGGGAGACCTCGACCGGAGCCAAAATTTTTGACGTTCGAAGCCCTAGGGTTAGGGTTCGCCGCCATGGAGGGAAAAGAGAGAGAGCAGTCGCTCTCATATTGCCATGAATCTATTGTTGCAAGTCCTTACTTTGTTATCTTCTCGCGTTTCGTTATATCCGATAACTTCATTATTAGTTGATATTGGAGTCTTCACGGGTAATTATATTGTTATATGTATCTTATTAATTTGATTTTCTATCATTGGGCTTTTTTATAATTTGATTTATTGTAAACAGAAGTTTTTGATTGGAATACATTCATATTTGATATATATATATGTTTTTTTTTTTTTTTTTATCAGTAAGATAAAGGAAATAGTTATTAGTTCAGTAAACCGTCAATTCTCAGGGCCGACGCTTCAGTGATGAGAAATTAGGATAAAAAAATCAGCATGCATGGTTCGATCTTGAGAAAAATAAAGTAGTTATGCAAAATATAATTCTATTCAATATGTAAGTGCAATTCGTGATAATTGTTCGTCACATTGACTGTATGGGCCAAAGGCTATGATCACTTATAGGTACCCAAATTAATACATGTGTGGCCCTATATCTAAGTACATATTGATAAGCATTTCGTTGCGCGTACACATGTGCTATACAATTAAGTTTTCTTGAGTGATCCTTGAACTAAGTACTGATTTAGGGCAAGGTAACTTTAGTGGAGACACACAAGTTGATGAGTGCCAAGGCATTGCTCGTCAAATGTGCTGCTTTTACAATTTTTCTGGCGGTAATTTTCTCTACTGTTCCATTTAGATTATGGTCGACGAATCCATCCTTGCAGGTGTTTAAATTGGTTAATGCAGCGCTAACCCATGTTTGAACATTACTAACGTGTAACCCGGAAGTAGAGCCTTCAATTACCATACCCAACTCAACTTTAGACTTTTGGAGCATCTGCACAGCGACATTGAGCTCTTCCACACAGTCACGCATTGCTGATGTCACAACGGGATTCAAGGCTTTGATTTCTGAATAGCCTTTCGCTGTAATATGAGTTTGTTTGGTGAATTCAAGGGCTATATCAAGGGCAGTTTGAGCTAGAACTTTAGCACTCATCCCGATTTTGCCAGCATGGATTTTGAGAACATTGCAGCACAACCTTGGATACATTGTGGCATTACATGATGTTTTTATGTAATCGGTAGTTCCCAGATCGGGGGATTCTCCATGTGCTGTGCATGAGCGTATATGATTACATAATTGGATAACTGCTAGAGCTACAACTATATGCGTAAGATAACTTTTCATGTTTCTTTAGGAGGACTTGTGTCTAAACTTTCAGTGATAGTAGGGAGGGCTTGAATCAAAAGCTAGATGATTGAATTGACACTTTGTTCGTAAATGAATCATCATCAATATATAAAGAAAGAATCAAATCTTGTTAAACAATTAGTTCACGTTTTGTTGGAGGATTCTAACTTTGAAATTTTCTTACTATGATTCTAGTTATAACTACAACTTAAATCGAAAACAACTAACAATGACAACTCGCAAGTAACAAACCATACACGTACATAACCAGCAAGTAGAACGGACATGTTAATTACATACAAGTTGGTTTGCGTAACTGGTCGTATCCAACTACAACCACAATATTTTGCATGGCAGGCCAGTAGTACATACATTATACTACGATAAAAAATAAAATAGATTTTATTTGGTTTTGGTCTCCCTTCCTCAGATTGTATTTTATTTATTCTATTAAAAAATTTAAATGGTGGGACGGGAGGTGCTTCTCTTTTGAGAGCCAGTGGGCGCTTGACGCCCCAAATCAGTTGTCACCCTTGCCGACTAATGTTTCATATTGCTAAATAGGCAATAAAAATATATTACCCATTTATGTTCGTCTCTTTATCTATGTATTGCTATTCTTCGCTAGTCATTGTCATGTATTGTCAGTTTTCTCGTGGTGTGGAATGAACTGTTGATATGTAGATTATAGCCGTCGAGAAATATAAGCATTCTTCTGTCTGTTTGCAATAGGCTGCTCTAATATTAATTGGGTAGAAAATGATGACAGTAATAAAAAATGAATGAATGCCTTTCTTTAGCTGCAAACTGGTTTTTTTTTTCCGTTGTTAACGTTGCGTTTTGTTGTAGTATACATAAGATTGAACTTTGACAAGATTCACGGTGGCAGGATTTGTTGTACTAGCTAGTCACAAATCTCAAAGGCTCAAATCGAAGTAGAACATTGTGAGGCTTTGAAGAATTAATACAATCTCTCATTCCATTTCTGAAAGGCTCAAATCGATGAATTATCTTCTGATCAGTTGGGATGGCAGAAACCACCGTTGGGTCAGGTGACACCCAATGACGAGACGGTGGAGGCCATGTGAATGTAACAAGACTGCTGCAAAGCATATTTCGAGTGTAATATGACCGCAGAGAATGAGGCCGCTTTCTTCTATTTCTGCGATTAACCTGCTCCCCTATAGCCTAGTGTTTCATTTTTCATCTTCTACTTTAGGCCTTAAAACACATTCATGTAACCAAAGGAAAAAGCAAATACAAGTTTTCAAGTTTGCTTAAATGGAGAACTTACTGAGACATTTCGAGCCAGTAGAGGGGCCTACTTATTTGTGTTGTGCATGGAGAAACTTTCACATACATTTGATTAATTCTGCAGTTGAAGTGGGTCAACGGAAGCCAGTTCGTGCATTCGGTTCTGAACCCTTTATTTCACACATTTTTGCAGACGATTTGATCCTTTTTGCATAAGCAAGCTGTGAACAAGCAATGATTCTTAAGAGATGCTTAGATTTTTTCTGTGATATTTCAGGTCAAGAGGTCAGTTATGATACATCTGTTTTGTTTTGATCTCCTAATACTGGCAAGGCTTTATCTGCAAATATAAGCAAAATCTGTGGTTCTAAACTTACTTCTAATCTTGGTAAGTACTTAATTGAGAGTTCCTTTGATACATTCTAAAGTTACTTAAAGGACTTATGCTCCTGTCCCTTGATAAAGTTAAGAGTCGTTTCATACTCAATTTAGCGATCGACTTACTCTTATTAAGGTTGTAACTACTTCTATCCCGGTTTATACTATGCAAACTGTGAGGTTACCTGTGTCTATATGTGATGCCTTGGACAAGTTTAATAGAGATTTTTTGTGGGGAGAGTGTAATGGCAAGAAAAAAAAATTCATCTAGCTAATTGCGACTTGGTTTGCAGACCTATGGAGTTTGGTGGTTTGGGAGTTAAAAAGGCTAATCTGATGATCAAGCAATGCTTGCAAAAATTGGTTGGAGAATGGTTCAGGAAGATCAAGGTTTATGATGTCATGTTTTGAATCAAAAGTATGTTAAATATGTACCTCTTCTTAATCCACTTTACTCTTGCCCTTCAGGTTGCTCCGATACTTGGAGGAGTATTATCTTTGGCGTGAAGTTGTTAAAACAAGGTTTGAGTTGGAGAATTGGGGATGGTTCATCTGTTAAGTTCTGGAATGATAGATGGTTACCTGATGGACCGCTTGTTCAATTTCTTCCTATTGTTTCTAATATTGATTTACAGATGAAGGTAAGGGATTTTTGGTCTACTAAGGCCTAAGGGCATCTCCCACCGTAAGCCATAATCCTATTTATGGCCTTCAACATGCTCCCACCGTAAGCTATATCCCAAATGCCAAGAAAAAAATTTGGCCTTCTCAAATTTGCTAGGCCAAATTTGGGCTCAGATTTGGTAAGCCAAATGGTGGGCCCTGCTGACTTTTTTTTTTTGTTTCATTAATAACATGAATATTACATTTAAGAAAAATCATTTTTCCTATATATATGGGTTATTTATAATGTTACTAAATATTAAAATTACATCATTGTAAATATCTTGTTGAGATCTTCAATATGAACCCAATATTTGATATGTTTAGAATTTTTAAAATAAATGTGTAACCATTAATTTTTATGATATACTTATTTTCATTTAACTAAATCGACTAGTTTTATTGATAGCCTCGTCAAAACCATATTCGGAAATATATTCTGAGCTGGGAATATATTGATAGCCGTTAGATGTGATGATATTTGATTTTGGCCTACAGAATTTGGCCTACGGTGGCAGCACTGTTTTTTGTTGATAGGCTAAAAAAGCATATTAGAGGGAATATTCTGTTTTTGGTAGGCTAAAACCATTTGGCTTTTAGCCTACCATGGGAGATGCTCTAATGGCACGTTTACTTACTTGGAATGGAATGGAATGGAATGTCATGGAATGATTACGGAGTAAAAATACCCCTGTGTTTACTAACACATAAAGGAATCGGAATGATTCCAGGTAAAAGAATTCCTGTGTTTACTAACACATGAAGGAATGGGAATTGGTGTAGGTCCCACCTATTTATCAGGAATCGATTCCTGAATACTCAGGAATTCGATTACGAAGGGGGGAGATGGGTTTAGGAATCATTCCTCCGGAATCAATACCGATTCCTTTCTTCTTCCATTCCACTTGTCTCCGATTCATGATTATTTTCCATTCCAAGTAAGTAAACGTGCCATAAGAGTATCTCCCATGGTAGGCCAAAAAGCCATTTTTAGCCTACAACTATCTCCCATGGTAAGCTATTTCCCAAAGATCAAGAAAAAAATTTGGCCTGACCAAAATTTATAGACCAAAAATGGGCTTGGTCTTAGTAAGCCAAATGGTGGGTCACACTGAATTATTATTTTTTCTTTATGAATATGTATTATACATTTAAGGAAAATCAATTTTTCTATATTTATAATGTTACTAAATATTAAAATTATATCCTTGTAAAGATCTTGTTGATATCTTCAATATGAACCCAATATATGATATGTTTAGAATTTTTTAAATAAATCTGTAATCATTAATTTTTATGATATACTTATTTCTATTTAAGTAAATCGACTAGTTTTATTGTTAGTCTCGTCAAAACCATACTCAGAGATATATTCCGAGTTGGAAAAAAGGTATATTTCAAATTATAGTCGTTGGATATGATGATGTTTGATTTACGTAATAGAATTTGGCCTATGGTGACAGCACTGTTTTTTGTTGATAGGTCAAATAGGCATATTTGAGAGAATATTCTGTTTTTGGTAAGCTAAAAACATTTGGCTTTTGGCCTACTATGGGAGATGCTCTGATGGGCTGAATATAGAGTTCCTAAGGTTACACTTTGATGATGATATCATTAATAAAATTGTTTAGACTCCTCCTAGTTTAATGGGAAGTGGACCTGATAAACTTATTTGGGGTGGCACTGCAAACGATCACTTCACTGTAAAGTCTACCTATCTTACTCTTGTTAAGGATGAGAGTTTTACTACTTTTCCCTAGTTATTCTTGTGGAAGTTCCCCTATTCCACCCAAGCTAAAGTATTTTTGCTAGCTTTTGTGTCATGGTAAAGTTCTTATGAACTAATAACCCTCTTTGCTCCCTTTGTCATGTTCAAAATGAGTCTATCCTACATCTCCTTAGAGACTGCCCAAATGCTATGAGAGTTTGGAATGGTATTATATGTCTGGATTATATCTCTAGAGCCATGCAATTGGATTGGAAGGGCTGGTTTGCTGCAAACATCCATTGTAATTTTCTCTATTATGGGGGCATTAAATGGTGTACGGTATTTATCTGGTACATATGGAAATGGAGAAATAAGGTGATTTTTGATAGCGAGTTTCATGCTCCTTTTAACCCCTACAAAATCATTATTGATGCAGCCAAAGAATGGACTACTGCTAATATCAGTGAATTGAAACCCCCCATTGAATTGGATTAAACTTAATTGTGATGGTGCCAAAAATCATGCAGGTATGATTAGTGCTGGTGGAGTCATAAGGGACCATTCTGGGTCTTGGTTGCGTGGGTTCTATGCTAACTCAGGGTGTGGTACTGTGTTTCAAGCTGAGTTCTGGGGTTTTCTACTTGGTCTCAAAATGTCTATTGACGCTCATTATCAATAAGTGTTGATTGAATCTGATTCTGAAGTCATTGCCAATTTGATGAATTATGGTGTGGATGATCTGCACCCTTTGAAGTCTGATTAATAGTTGCCAGGCTCTTCGAAGGCAGTTTCAAAGGTGTGAAATCAAGCATATCTGCAGGGAAATAAACAAAGTTGCTGATGTGTTGTCCAAGATTCGGTTGGATTCTGAGATTGGAGTGCACTTCATGATGCAGCCTCCTCCACAAGTCATCACTATGCTGTCGGATGATTTGTGTGAAACTCATAGTTTTAGGAGCATACCTTGTATCTAGTTTCTGATTGTTTTCTTTTTGCTGGGCTTTTGGCCCCTATTTAATTAAAAAAACAAAACAAAAGAAGAAAATACGTAATGTCAAGAAGATGGGATGGTATTAAAAAAGATAATAGATCAATACCCGTTTAAACACATGACACAATTCTACAAATGATCTACTTTTTAATAAATTTTACAGCTGTAAAATGTACAGTCACTGTGGAAGTAGATTGTGTTTGACAAGGACCTATTTTGTGTTAAATACCCATTTGGCCATTTTTGATCGAGTCCATACCTCGTGTGTCTACCCAGCTTGTTTTAATCACACCTCCAAAGGCACAAGAGAGATTCTGCTTTATTGTATTTTCCGATAAAATTATGCACAAATATATGGAAAATCACCTAGCTCATGTAAATTTTAGGAGCCTCTGTACTTTCAGCCCAAAACTATGAAACTATACAAACAACCGGGTGAGGAGAAAGGAATTTACTTCCTCCTCTGTCAGAAGACTTCAAACTTTAAAGTGAGGAGCGGCTTCAACCCACAATGCACAATGTCATCATCTTCTGCTGCACCATGGATGCTCTCCAAGTGGTAGTCAGGGTTATTTATCTTCCACATGCTTTTCGGAAGATAAATAACGGCAGCTGACATATTTTTCCTTCATCTTCAGTGGTGACGGGAGTTTACAAACAAACTTTCTCATTTCTGCTCCCCACAACTGAGAATGGAAACATGCCCTGTCCAAGTCTCAAAGCTGCCTTCAAGGAGCCTCTTTGGAAACCAACATGTTGCCCTCACTAAATCCCTCGTTAAAATCCTCAAAGGGTGAGGATCCACCAGAAGAATCACTTTCTAAAGGAGTGGTCTCCCTCGGTGATGTTGGAAGAGATTCTCTCTGTTGTGAAGACGAACCTTAAACATAAAAAAGAAAGGTTCAGTCTCAATGTTCAAAGCTTATGCACAAGTTTCTTGAAGGAAATAAAAACAGTGGAGAAAGGTAACAGGTGATTGATCATAACAAGACAAAATAAAAATTGAAGGAAAAAAAAAAAACAAAGACACAAGTCGACAACCTTTTCTTGAACGGAATTTCTTCGTGTGCCGCCTGATAAGCCTCTTAGCTTTTGTTATAGTGAGCTGCCTAGCAAAGGGAGAAAACTCTGCATCACTTTCACTCCAATCTCCTTGGAAATCATTCTCAGCTTCACCCCTCATGGTCCGCAGCACGAATGCCTTGGCCTTACGACGCTGAGTATTGAAAAGGCCTCTGATGGATGTGACAAATCCATCACCTGCTCCATCAGTTGGGCGCTTGAGAAAGGTTATTGGATGCTGATCAGATTGTCCTGGCTGGCCTTCATTGTCGCTGAAATTAAGCTCACTATCGGGAACCCCAGATCCACTGGGTTCTCTCTGACTGTTAGCCTTGTCTTTAAACTTCTTACCCTAAAAATTGATGAAGAGAAGTCCCTCAATGAAATGGCAAATGCCATGGCAAATTCTAATCAACGCAAATGGAATCAAAATACAACAATGCTCCATGAAAATATGAATTATTACCGACTAGGTTCACACAAATGAAGATGAATTGGTGGAAGTATTTCAAGAAGAAAATTATGAAGTTAAGAGGGAGGGGGAGAAATTTCTCAGTTGATTGGATTTGCATGAATAGTAGGGAATACTATCAGAAAGTATCTAAATACAGACCTGCATTCCAGTTACAGACTTCAGGACTCCCCAAATGATGTGCTTCTTAACACGTGAAAAAAGTCTCCGCCAAGTACCAGTAAACTCAACACGGTGAAATGTATCCATCAGCAACTTGAGATCATTTACCACAAATCTAGATCCTTCATAGGTAACACATAGCTCAACCTGGAAAAATAAATATTAAGGCCTTTGACTACAAAGATTATATAGTGAAATGACGGATCATGAAACTGAACCAACCTGGCTTATCTTGATATTGTGAAACTCCATCATCTTTCGAGGCCTGGCAGATTTTTTTTCTTCTTGTGACTTTTGTACCTTCTTTTCTTCATGGGATGACCTGCCAGATTTGATAGCTTTTGGATCTTTCAATTTATTCTTAGAGGATTCATCTTGTTCAATAGACCCAAGAGGCCCACTAATGCTCTGTAAGACAAGTTCAGTAGCAACTGATTCTGCAACAGTCTCTTCCCATGATCTGTCAAAGGAAGATGTTCTTCTTAACTCAGGATTTGGACCACTCGCAATGAGTGCTTTACTTTGCAATTTTGATTCCTGCAGAAGTGCAGATAGAAATTATTCAAAAAAATAAATAAAAGTGCAGTTTCTTTATGAGCATATCGATGAGACTGCATCTACTGTAACCGTGCAATAAAAAAAACCTTCACTAACTAAATGAAAATAATCCAGAAAAGGTAACAGTTATCTCCCAGCACATAAAACTTATAAGAGTATCCAGTGACAATATTGCTTTGCAAATACCCCAAAAACCACATGAAAGAAGAGATCCAGAACACTCACTTGCACAGAATCTGCAGGAACAGGAGATTGACTGGTACTAGGGGCCAAGGCACTTGATTTGGATGGCCCCTCAGACTCCTTCATTGTTTGACTGCTAAATGCAGACATGTCGGGGACTAAAGAAGCTTTCTTTCCACGTTTTGTACCAGTAGTTGTTGAGATCTTCCAAACTTCCTGCATGCCACAACAACCAATTGATTTTAGCATTGATGACAAGTTCCTTACAGCTCGACTTTCTCGACGCAGCCACAAAGTTCAAATCATTATATTTACAACCCACCTGCCGTCTTTGTGAATCCTGTTCTTCTTCTGGGAATAAATATCCCCACATCATTCTGTACATTGTTTCTGTTAAATGGATCTTGAGAGGATAAATCTCTACCTGCAGTGTGAAATTAGCATTTATTAGCCCAGGCAAGGATCAAAAAGTTTTATTATTACTAGGATAATGTAGCCTCTTTTTTCCCAACAAAAAATTGGTTTTAGACTAGCAAATTATATTCCCTTCCACATAGCACAAATCATGTTCTCATATATGAACCGCGGGTCAGATTTGGTAGGCATGCAAGCTAAGCTGTTACAAGCTAGCTGCTTGCCTATGACCATCGGTTTTCCAAAAGAAATAGCAAAACCTCATCTTCTTCCATCAGTTATATTGTAATAGTAGGGAACCCAGTCATTATTACACGACGACTTGGTGGGAGAAGGAAGGGTTTGGGGTTAAGTAGAAGTGATTCAGTGGCTGTCTTCTGGGTCATTTAGATGGTGAGGAACAGAGAAAGTATGGGAGAAAATATTAATGTGTTGAAAATTAGGGAGGGTAATGCTAATGGGGGGGGGGAACCACTACTCACAGACACACATTACCTCAAAAAGTTCCAGAGGAGAACTTCCATCCTTTGGAGCTCCCTGCTTTGCATCCACACGAAGCATAACTTTTCTGTAGCCAAAAACGTAGAGCACCATATCATTCCAATGTTATAAGTCAACATGTGAGAAAGTACATGATTCCTCATACTCAATAAGGATGTAAACTAAGCACATAAAATTTATAATCTACCAGTAGCAAAAAGCAAAACTCTCAAACTAAAACGTTTTGCAATTTCCAAATGTTTGATGAGGAAACTAGTTTGAGACAAGTGTCAATTTAGTGAATGCAAATGCACTTCCCCCTACAACTCATGCCTGTAATGGACACAATCTCACTAGGAACATAATTTGGATTCTGATGGGTTTCTGACTAGAATATAAATCCGAACATGCAATTTGGCAAAAGATGGATAAAAGGTAAGGGATCATGAGGTTTTGCTTTTGTTTCTAATTGAAAAAAAATGAGAGCAAAGTGATAAGAGTGATCATAATGTGCTGAATAAAGATGAAATGTATAAAGATTGGTTCATAAATAAAAACTAGCTAGAAACAATTTTAAATCTTGACCAACAATTTTGAATAGCTTTCAATTCTAATCTTTATGCATTGGGAAAAGAAAAGAAAAAAAAAAGGACTAAAAACCAAAAAGGAATAAGTTACCAAAAGGACTTTCTGAAAACATAGTTGGTTCAAGGGATGCTTCAACCAGGAAAAAAAAAATAGAAACCACATTAAATTACAATAAATAAATAAATATTCTGAGGAAATAGAAAAAATAATTAAAATGCAAAACCCGTGGTTACCTTCAACTTCTATGAATGAAATCCAAGTTAAAGAAAAATGAAAAGTCAATAAGCAAGTTAGCCTAAATGAAAATCACTCCTGATACTATCAAGATTAGCAAATATGGTACAGCCGTACAGCTTAATCTCCCCCTTATATATGTCCCAACAGAGATTAAAATGTTGTGATAAGTACTGGTAGGGCTATGGGGATCATTGTATTCCTCTCCTCCACTAAAAGTGTAATAAGAGAGGGCAAACCAAATTTGATCAACGTTGGTTGTATAAACCAAAAAAAAAAAAAAATTAAGACTTCAATATCCAGGCTCCTCCATTTGACTGAACTAAAGGAAAAGACATTTAAAAACATAGCCACAAGTAAATACTGCCACTAGAACAACCAAAGAGAATGCTTTCAAGGGCATGATAATCTGCTAGAAACAAAAAATACAGGATTGTTACTATAGATTTTTGCATGATATGATCAGAGTATCAGCTTCCATATCATTAAAAGTATTGTTTGTAGATATTGCATTGGTGAAAGTAATATACAAGAACGCCATGTGGTATAGTGGTTTAAGCTAACAGTACAATAAAAAAGGAATAGCAAGAGAAAAAAATTATCTTCAGAATGCATAATGGTGATAAAAGCATGGTTACTCACTATAGAATAACTATGCAACAAAAAAAGGAAATGTACATACTTTCCCCATTCAGGTGGAGGATTCCATGCTGATAAAAGCATATCTGATTTGGCATTTGGGAGGCAGTTTCTAACAACAAAATTTTTTGTTGTAAACTGAGCAACACCAACATCCTTGTAATCTCGGTCGAAGTCATAAATCTATGAAGAGAAAATAGGAGAAGCATATCAGCCTTATTCTTGCGCAAATGATTCTGGACACTATAATAAAAGTACAACACGTCTTATGCATTGCAAAGAGTTAAACAAAATCATCAAGCGGCAGGAATAGGAAATGAAGTCAAAGCTAAAGATTTATTTTTTCACCATTTTGCAGAAATACTTGATTAGATGAGAGACAGAGAAACAAGAATTTTCACATTTTTTGTGCAGCCTTTTCACACTTGCATTTTTCAATAATCATTTGAAATTAACAAAGGAAAAAATAAATACCCTAAGATTTGACCTTGAGGACTTATATTGGAAGTACAAAGCTTTTCAATTCCAGGTTTAGAATAAAGCAGTCACCATCCAATCTTTCACCAAGACCAAAGTACGGAACCATCCTTTTTTGTTTTGTCTGGGCCTTTTGGGCCTCCATGTAACCAAAAAACAAAAAAAGGTTTCATTTGTTGAGATGCTCAGTGCTCACCATGTCATTGATCTCAGCCTCGGCAAAAGAT
Source organism: Rosa rugosa (assembly GCF_958449725.1). NCBI lineage: Eukaryota > Viridiplantae > Streptophyta > Magnoliopsida > Rosales > Rosaceae > Rosa > Rosa rugosa. Next base: position 10,378,069 of record NC_084823.1, read on the forward strand.
TTACCATCAACAAGCATGCTCCAAACCACTTTGTTAATTTGCAAAGAAATGCGCATAGCATAGGATGGACTTTTGTTTTTCTCCTTTTCCATTAGCCGTAGCTGAGCAGCCTTATGTAGAGCCATTCTTAATGAAGCATATGCAGCTTTCCTAGATTTTTTTGAATTAACCAGCTCTCTCTTTAGTCCTTGCACCTGGAAAGGAGAAAGCTCGTTAGTTAATATGATACAAATACTGAAAAAGAACTAAGGCAAGCATACAAAAAGTAAAAATAACTACTAAAAGGAGGGGATGAAAAGAGGAGAGGCGCAGGAGCGAGAGAGCAGTAGTATCATAAGAATATAATAAATTATTTTTACTGAGCTCTTTACAGTTAGAAACTAAATTTCAATCAGTCTGTAAGTTTAAAGAATATAAGTTTAGAGCTTTAAGCTTCTTCACGCAAAAAGACAATAGTTTTAAGCCTTAGAATCCAATAGTATAGTACTTTCAAAATCCAACACTAGACTAGCATCATGTGCATGATACATTGATTCTCCCAGTAGGTTACATCTGGACCACTACTGTAAAATTTTATTCTGTATTAGAAGGTGATACAAGGGTACTATGTACTATGTACAAAGAGCCACTTAATCCGCTTTAGAACTTTGAAGCAGACTGGCACAAACTTTACCAGGCTCTTGAGACTTTTCAAAAATAAAATAAGTAACACAATGAGTTAAGGGCAAAAAGAAGATAATTTTTATCCAGTATTTGATAAACCGCCCCTTTTTCTTCCTCGAATCTGCTGTGTTCGAACAGTTTCTTAGTTGAGAGCATTTTAGGATCTTCAAAAGTTGCACCCTAAAACTTCTCCATCTATACAATAGTATAAATGCACTACTCTATAGATATATAAGTTCTCCATTATATGCAAGAAGAAATTTTTACCTATAAAATCAGATCCAAAGATGAAGAAATCGAAAAAATATCAATTAGCATGGTATGTTGTGAGAACAGAAAATACCAGGTATGAACACATTACATGTGAACAACAGAAAACCAAGTATGAAAGAAGGGGATTGCCACCCTTATGGTATGTTGTGAGAACAGCAAACAAATGGTTAGTACGTTTTTGATTACGTGAACATCAGAACACCAAATATGAAAGAAAGAAACAAAATGGCTACCATCAGCCTCACACCTAACTTAATGGATTTAGGATTGCTGAGGCAATAATCAACGACAGTGTTATGCATAAAAGTGCAAGGCTTGTTCACAAAGGATGGGAAGAATCCCTACAATGGTGGGCACAAAATATAGGATTCAAAAGCCAATCACATTATACTTGCTCCACACTATATGCTGAATTCTTAAAACAAAATATAAGGAAGTATCATTTCATTATTGGGGAATTTCAAATTAAATGTTATAATGAAAATAAAGCAATAAAATTATCCATTAACTTTTGAATAAAATAATTTCAAAGTAATGCAACTACGCCTCAAATGGCTACACAGACAAAACATGCTATCATCATGCAGCTTGAAAAGCACTGGTACCACAATACCACCAACAATTAACATTAAAACTGGAGGAGGAACAAACAAACCACAAAATGTCTACCAGGCTCTTAAGACTTTTCAAATATAAATGTGATCCATAAACAACAAAGAAACAAGCACAAGAAAGAAAAACAAATTGAAAAACACCAGAGACATTGTTATAGTCACTGACTATCACAAAGTTTCCACAGGTTATCTACAAAGTTTGTTTCTCACCAGAGTAGATCTTGTACAACTTATCATCCACAAGTCCCCTTCCTTTTCTGGATATAGGTCTCCAGTGGTATCACACTGAAGGGATAACTTTCTTATGTCCCCAAGAATCAATCTCTGCTCCCGTTCCTTTTTCTCAAGTTCTATTCTTGCAAGCTCCACCTCTTCAACACCATCAGGAACCACTTCGTCTGACTCCTCCTCCACATCTTCATCATCTTCAGCAGGCAGTGACAGACTACTTTTTCTAGGCCTGGATCACATGCATAATTCCAGTCAATTTGAAGAATCCTATGACAATATAATTTTACACAACTTTTTAAATTTTTTTTTTTTTAAAGAAACAGCTTTTAGTGATTAACTTGTAAAGAAGCATTATAAACAAAGTGGACAAGGAGTCCACAGAAAAAGAAGCTAGGGAAAACAGTTAGAGAAACAGACAAATAGGCTCAACTGCCACCAAACCAGCCTAGACAAAGAACCCTAAACTACAACTGCTTTCCAATCTAAAGTAATTGAGGAAAGAGTGTAATCTTTAAACTCCAACCCAACTCTCTCAGAAAGTTCTTCCAACTCTGCACCAGATATCCTATTATTTCCTTCCATCCATACCACCCACCTCACAGCTCACACCACAACCCCAAAGGATTCTTCCCTTTTTCCCTTTGCCAAAGAGCTGACAGCTTTCCAACTAACAAATAAATCCTCGCTCAGGAGCTTACTCAAATCAAACCCGCCTCCACCTTGACAAACCTTTGCTTTGGATAAGAAAATTTGCTGGAGAAAAGATTGGTCTGAAAGGTATCATTTAGAGAGCCACGAAAGGATTTGCAAGAGAAAATTTCAGAAGACTCCAGCTTCCATCTTCTCTCATCCAGTTTGGAATCCACCAATCTTATTTCTAACACGACCAACAAAGAGGACATCACCTCTTCATCCTTTAAATTCCCTCTGACCAGAGAATAATTAGAAAAGCAAGTCTTTCAACTGTCAAACTACAGAATCTTGATAGCTTCAACAGTCTTTAAGAAGAGTATTTCAAGAGTTGATCCCCCACCCAAAAATCTTCCCGAAGATCTGAGCCTACTCCCATTACCCACTGCCATCTGATAACAAAACGCCAATTGGCTCATTCCAGCGGATATGTGCTTCCAAGAGCTTCTACTTCGACCTCCCAGAACCGGCTTTACATTCCAGCCGTCTTCATGGTACCCATATTTACTTCTGATTACGACGTGTTGCAGGTGATTATACACAACCCCTTTCATTGTCAGACTGCTTTTGACTTGGGGTCTTTGTACATTAAAGCTACCTCCATCTTCTTTTGATAAAAAACTAGCTTTTATTAAAAAGATAAAGAGGATAATCCACTAAAGCTACCTCCATCTATTTAATACCAGTTTTGAAACCTCAACCACAAGGTCTGCAACCCTTATCACTAGTTCACTACCCACACATTAACCAGTGCCCCAAACATTAAGATGTTAAGAAAGGAGATCAAATTATTAGTGTATCGATAGGACTATTCTGCCTTTTAAAGATGATTTGGAAGTCTTAACATCTCTACGAAACTGCAGGATCTTTTTGGTTTGTGGTCCATGGAAGTATCAAGACTTGGGATGTGCTCCAAGACTACCAACTAAATACTTGCTTATTCCTATAATGTCTGCAATTTCTGTTTCACCTTTATTTTTTTTGTTCTTTTTTTATTTTTTTTATTTTTTATTTTTTGGTCTGATTCTGTTTCACCTTTCAGTTTGGGAAAAGTTGCCGCAACTGTTTGGAATAGGATTTATTGGGGGATAGTACAGTGTAGGACTCGTCCATTGCTATTTGATCATTCTAGCGGTTATTGAACAAGGGGGGAAAAAAAAAAAAGAGGAGGGAGGAGATATACTTTCTCAGGAAAACAGAATTTTGGCATCTCTTGACATCTTTTGTTTGACTTATCAAGGAGGACATAATATAATGAAATGTACTGTGTCTTCTTTTTCCTAATAAAATATCTTCTTTTTTTTCACACACACGAAGAGATAGAGAGAGAGAGATCCTTACATGGACCTATGTTTCTGTGTATCTACCTATGTTAAACACTTAAACGCTATGCAGTAAGCCACAACACAATGAAACAAAATCCAAATAATATATATATATATATATGAATAAATTTGTAGAAGAAACATAAAATTAAGAAGATATATGAATTATTTACGTACTTGGGAAGTCGTGCAAAAAGAAGATTTGTCAACACATCTAGCATAACTTGAAATTGGCGAGAGGTCATTGTTGCCGTGATATTATGGGAATTGAAAGTCAGCTCTTTTAAGGGCTTCACCTGCAACAGGAGGATTCAAAGATAAGACAAGTGCCCAAAACGAGGATTCAAAGATAAGACAAGTGCCCAAAACAAAATAAATGCAAACATTCAGATAACAGGCTGGGATAGCAGCATCCATATTTGAAGAATGATTACAAAATTATCTCCATATTGCACATATGCACAGATGCAGCTTCATGCACATATCTACATAAGCAATATTGATACCAGAATTTATAAACTATCTAATGACCAAACAGGTAGACTATAAAGGCCAAATCACCTTCAACTCTGGAGTTCCACCTTTGTGCCTCGTGTAGCGAAAGTACATGTCACAGGGCATAAATACCCTTTCAAGTAAAGCACCAGTACGTTTTACTTTTGGAGAGCTTCTGCGAATTTTTGGAAGCCACTGCAATCCAGCTCCAGGATCAACATCTGTTGGAGCAACATGAGCTTGAACATGCTCTAACATTACAGAAAACTCCATGCGTTTCCATGTCATTTCCGGTTCACATTCTGGTATATTTAAATTATCAGTATGAAGCTTCTCAATCATCTCAGAGCCAATCATCTCAGAGACAACATGAAGAACTGAGTGAAATGACCGGGCCAAAACACGGCCACTAACAGCAGCAAGCAAAAACCTTCCCTGTTTATCAAAAAAAAAAAAAAAACAGTGATCCTCAGATGATATTACTTTTTCTTCATGCAAGTTTCAAACTATTAAAGACTGCATAAGCATAAATTTATGTCTTTTTATTCATATGCCGAACAGAATGCTAGCAAGATCAATTTTTTATTTTCAAAAATTAGAAAATCCTTTCTGGTTTAAAACTGATATTGTCACCTCTTGTCCACATGAAACAGTTTGTTTCTTTGAAAATAGAAAATACTTAAATAAAATCATGCAGCCAAACCCAATTTACTTGATATACACCATCTATTATGATGTCCAGACACGTGACTAATTTTGTCACCTTATATTTAATTTCATCATTTTGTTAGAGAACTGATAAAGTCAACAACCCATTTTAAATACACCAGTCTGCCGTAAATCATACCAGGACCAGGAAATAATCAAAAGTATTAAAAACAATTGTGGATAAAGTCAACAACCCATTTTAAATACATCAGTCTACCGTAAATCATACCAGGACCAGGAAAGAAACAAAAGTATACAAACAATTGTGGATAAGGTCAACAACCCATTTTAAATACATCAGTCTGCCGTAAATCATACCAGGACCAGGAAAGAAACAAAAGTAAACAAATAATTGTTGGAAGCATATTTCCATCAACAAGGAAATTCAGAGTGGTAAAATCTACTGCCAATAATCTAAAGAACTTACATTGGCATCTTCTGAATGAAGATTGAATTGGGGCTCAATAACATTCACCATGAAATGACGAGTCCCGTCCTCCTCTGCATCTTTGGTCTCTCTATGCTTTTCTGCAAGTATGGCAAACAAATGGCTCTTATCAGAAATCTGGGGTAATATAACACCTGTGCTACAACAAAACTTGGTACTACAATAACAATAGCATACCCCCTAAACCAAAATACCAACACCTGCGCTACAACAAAACTTGGTACTACAATAACAATAGCATACCCCCTAAACCAAAATACCACCAGGTCGACATATTGGACAAAGAAGTTTTCAGATCAATTTCAAGGGTGCTTAGAAATTACCTACTACACCAGATGAAGAGTTGTCAACTGCAGATGACGAGATCTCCGATTTGACGGAAGGTGACGGAGATGATAGTGAACCAGATACCTCTGCAGGAGCAGCACCATGGCTGGTAGTGGTGGGCTTAGAGCTACCATCTTGCTGCATTTCACTTCCACTATGTGACTGCTGCTCCTCAAGTAATTTCTTTTGTGCATACTGCCTAGAGGGAGAAGGTTTGGGGGCTTGAAATGCTTTGGATAGACCACCAACAAAGGACCAAACAGCATCTCTATTCTCAATATTCCACAGAAGTTTGAGTCCATAGACAAATATACGTTGGCAATTGTCAGCTATTACCACATTGTATCCATCATCGTCACTTGGATCAGATCGGGTATGCTCGTCACTCTCACTTCCATTTTCAAATTCAGACCTCACATAAGTCATCTCAAGATTTTTTCTTCCAGCCTCTTGCCAGGCTAATAAACTAACAGGATCAGCCTTCGGGGCCTGCCTTCTGATCGTGAAATACTCTGATGACAATAGAAATCCATCATCACGATGCTTCTCTGTGCCACTACTCATGTTGCTACTCTTTTCAGTTGGAACTCTATCTACTGATGCAGGTTGTGAGTTTTTTATCGTCATTTGAACTACTTTTGCAACACTAGTGCTTTCTTCTCTGTTTAAAAATGCCTTGGGCATATGAAGGTCAAGGCCCTGGTAAACAAGATCAAGAGGTGCACGCTTGCAATCAAAAGTATACTTTTGCTTACCCCGGCTCGAACACATTTCCAATTTCAACTTTGTCATACTGAATGTCAGTCCTTTAGCTGGATCGTCATCATCTAAAGGTACATGCTTTATACAAGTAGGTGAAGCATCAACGCGGAGCATAAATTCTGTCATCACTCTGTCCAAGGACAAGTTACCGGATCTAGGGATTCTTGGAACTCCAAAACGAGGAAAACGAGCAAAGGCCCGCAATTTGTGAGGAGGAAGATAATTCATGTTATAAAACTTCAGAATCCATGCTAGATCATGAGCGCCAACATTCACTGTTGGTGGAAGAGTGGAAACATTCTCATCCTTATGAGGAGGACCGTAAACAGTTCCATCTACATCTACACCATCTACCGCATTAGAATGTGGAGCTTGTTTCTCGCGTAAGGGGGAGGGTCTAAGCAAGATATTCCAGCGAAGGGACAGAGAGGTGGATCTGAATGGATCAAACACCTTTTCACGAGGTTTCCCTTCAATAGGAAGTCCAAATAAATAATGATCCATAGGATTTCCAGACTCACATTCCCAATCCATTGTAACTTCAACAGTTAATGCTGGAGCTTCTATTACAGGACCAGATATACCTTTAGGAAGTTTTAAACCACGATTATTTGCCAGAGTGTCCAAACTGCTTGAGAAAACCTTAAAATCATTCGCAGAAACATGAATACGACCATCTGACTGCTGGATCTCCATAGGACTAGCTGTCACTTGAAGTTTGTCAAGCTTTTCATACGGATCAGTAGTCGCAAGAATATTCCATATGGTTTCAGAAAAGAGAATCTTGATGTTTCCATGAATGTAGTTTCTCATATCATCCCACCATGGCAAGCTCTTTTCCTTCTTTGGTGGCAAGGGTTGTGGATTAGGGTCCCTAATGCATAGATTAGCCCTGCGAAGAGCCACAGTAAACGCATAACTCACATCAGCGAAAGGTGGTTCATATCCCACTCCAAAGGACACCTCGGCTTTCTGAAAACGTAGGGACAAATCTGTGAATGTTTTCATAGGTGGAGTTGTACCAGTAGCAGAACGAAGCAAGTGCACCTTTCTCCATTTCCCAATGTAGACATCTTTGTGTACTTGAGGCTGAAAACTTGTTGCCTGATCCAAAGAGATGATTCCAATTATAAAGTACACATACAGAATTATATTGCTGTTCGACTTCTGAAACAATGCTCGCATATATGCATGCACAAGTCATAACAAATGATTAATTCAAAATGAACTGATTGTTCCTTCATATTTTAAGAGTGCCATAGACTTCCACTGAAGTATTAAAACAGGAAAGAACAGATTTCCACAAAAACGAATGTAAAATAAAATAGATTATATATCAGCCAATATTGGTCTGACCTGGTCAGACCAATTTTTACATTTTGCATCACATGTCATGTGAGACTTAGGGTGTCTGCATGCATGCACTTACCCGTGGATTCAAGTATTATTTCAGGAATTACAAAACATTTATTAAAACAGCAACTCCAAAGTTAAAACAGCAGACATGAAGTCCACTCAATAGAATTAACATCCAATAGATGAAAAACACCCAGAAAAAGAAAAAGAAACACCTAGGTAATTAGGAAATGCAAAAGCACAAATTAATGGTAGTAAAGGAAATGATACTTGATAACTTACCTGCTGTCCTAGCACAAGGCGACCTTCACATTTACCAGAAGTTCCGGACAAGAGAGGAAATGTAAAGTCACGTAGCTGAACCACAAGTGAGCCTGTGTGCAGAAGAATATTACCCCCATAAAGTTTAGAAAATGGTATATTATTTTCACGACAGACAGGATCCAGCATCTTTATAACGTCTATCATCCCATCATCACCACCATCAATCAATGTCAAGCTTACATCTAAATCTGTTGCTGATATAGAAAGAAGAGAAGTTCTGGATGTACTAGGCTTAAAACCAGCCTGAAGCCCTTCCCTACAGGCACCTGAACCCTCTGATCGTGCTAGATTCTGACATGCCTTGTAATAAGATCTGAATGATTGTTTATAAATTTCTTCTTGCATCTTACTAACTGCTGAAGGATCTTGTACGTCAATCTCAACTCCATTAAAGAAAGTCTTTCTTTCTCGAGTAGAATCATTTGTTTCAGTGGGTTTGGGAGACTGGCTGACTTTGGAAATAAATTCATCAAGCAACTTCAACCTAACAGCTAACTCAGATGCCTCATTCTTCATTAAGTGATAGTGTTCATCAAGCCAGCCTTGCAGTGGTTCTTCTTCAATATCAAAAGTTAACCTCCGTATTAAAAACTTTAAACACCCAAATTTTACTGAACTGGGCTTCTTAGCTTTTGAAAGATCTTTCTTCACCGGAAAGATAAGACTAGTTTTAGCAGCAGCTACAAGCTTTAGAGCACGCAGCATCTCTTCAACAGAATCATCAATGGCACGCAATTCTAACCTGTATGGTAAGCAAATATGAACATCAAGGCCTTGAATTACCCAATCCCATGTCGTAGATGGAGGTATTTTCGCATCAGGGGCACAAGATGCACTAGGAATACGTGAAATTTGCATCCGGCTACTTTTGAGTATTCTGCACCCATTGAAACAAAGCAGAAATCCTTCCAGAAGTACTCCTATGCGAGCATTCTCAGAAAATATTGACTGTACCTGGACTACTGCATCAACTCCATCTCCAACCTCAGCATAAACATTCAGCATTTCCACATCAACAGCAAAGATAGATTCCCTTTTCTTTTGCTTGTCTAAATTTACTGGTTCTGTAATGGCTTCTTTCTTCTGTTCAGAGTTGCTCATGCTAGATACATTTTCCATATGTTCTTTAACATGTACCTGAAGCTTCTGATTGTGCACCAGTAACTTCAATCGAAGTCCAAGTTCAATTAGTGATAAATGTACATCAGGCTCCCATCTAATCGTAATATCAGTAGCACTGAAAAGAGAGCAGACAGCAATCTCTTTAAGACCACCAGAACGTCGTACAAATTTAGCATTCTGCATATCAAACAGTACCAATTTTGGTTCGGGCTTATGTTCCTCCAAGTAGTCCTGATACATAGATCTGGCTCTTTCAAGTTCAACCTGGGTGGATTGTTTTTCCTTGTTCACACATAAGCTGAAGTGGAAGATGTCAAGAGAAATGGAGTACTTTAAGTTCTTACAATCATCAGATACTGTGGACATTACTTCTGCAACCCGTGGAGTGCCATCAGCCGACTCACTTATAACAATTCGACCACCTTGTGACCCATAATTTACACGCTTAGGATCTGGAACAACCATTTTTTCTAAACCCACCTCACCACAGAAATTCAAAGAACACCGTTCAAGATTTAATTTCAATAGCCGAGTCCCTTTCCCTGAGGATTTCGATGATCGCCCTCCTCGGCTTTGTGATGTTCTTTTTTCAGAAGACGACAAATTCTTAAAAAGTGCTTGAAATGACATGGCAGTTGATATAAACGACTCAACACGCTTGAAAGTAAAATAAACAGCCATACCAGTCACATCAACAGATAAAACTAATTTACTTTTAGAAGCACCTTCTTCAGATGATTCCATGTCCTTTTTGCCCCAATCTAGACTAACCTTTGCAACATTGACTATGGAACCTGAATTTGATTCCACACCAAAAAGGTTTTCTTTCAAGCATTGTTGGTATTCATCTGCCATATGCAAATTAAGTTCACCGAGCTCCATATGTACAGTAGTTCCAGTATTTGATATGTTATTTGCAAATACATGTGATGATTGTGAGCAGACCTACATCAGCAAATCAAACTTTAAAATGATGTATGTTCATACTTATTTTAGAACTGACCGGAAGGACAAAAAAACAGAGAGATTAACAGAAGAAAACATATACTGGATGACTACTTCAACCATATATAAAGCAGCTGTATTTAAGCTATGGAGAAACAATTACTACTTAACAATACAGTTAAATTAGCAAATACCAACTCGAGTCGCCTACAGAGATGGAAATGTTTACATTCTGATACTTCTTTTATTTTTCTTCTAGAAGAAATAAAATATTTTAGTAGAAAAGAAAATAAGTGTGTACATAAGGAATCCACAGGTTAACAGAAAGATGCTACAAATCTCAGAGACTAACAAATAATACACCCCAAAGACACAGCCTAGCAAACATCAATAAACCTAACAAAAATGTCTACATTCTGATATATAAGTCTAACCATATATAGATCTCTTACGAATCTAAAAATACATGAAAATATTTCAGTATGGATGACCAACTAGAAATCCTCATGTAGAACCTATCTTCGGGATTGCCTGAAGAAAGCCAAGAGGAAGCCTTTTACTTATGTCACTGCCATTCATTCATATATCCCCTACAGATTGACCACAAAATACCTAGGGAACTCACCCATACCATGTGAACTGCTTAGGTTTCTCTCTCATTCAACCCTTAAGCAGTCAAGATACCTGAGTAGAAATCTGGTACACATTAACACGCAACCTAACTACAGAATATAACAAAGATGAGGGGAGTACATCAGAATTTACTCTCCTAAAGATGTTAAAGATTTATATGTTTCCCCTCATTATACTAAGCCTTCCTTTCAACAACATGAACATGCTATATAAGAGATTTATACAATTTGGAAAAGAAAAAAAATATATATATATATATATAGTTTGTTGTTCCTAGTTGGATTAATCAATTTGACACTAGGAAATTAAATCACGGGTATAAGACTCATACTACTATTGAGAACTAGCAGAAGGATATCTATCTACTAGGTGGTTTTACATAGATAGAAAAGGATATCCTAATCATTTATACTTATTCTGGGGCTTCTTTAGCTATTTTTGCAATGTTGGTTTCTTTCTATATATTGCTTGCATATAGGTGTGAAGCCCCCAGAGCACTTATTTAATAAAAATTTATGCAAAAGAAGAGGAAAAAATAGGATCAGCTTGTTAGTGGAACCCAAAACATTATAATAATGCTAAATGGATAATCACAACACATACATGATAGAGTGGCAAACCACTGAGGCTATGAAGCACAATTGTCATCTCAGGGGCTGAAAAGGTACACGTCCACATGATAATATTGGTATCCGTTGTTGGAGATGTCTTGTCAAGAGTTGGCTTTTCCTCCCGAAGTACCATTCTTTTCTTTTTCGAGAAGTGGAGGCGCAACAATGGCTTTAATCTGTTCATTATAAGGTTGCATTGAGTACCACCCAGCTTTACATCAATTTCAGCTGTAATAGGAGAGCTTGGCTGAAAAAAAAAAAAAAGAAAGATAAATCTTAAAAGTCAAATAAGATGATGATAAACCACATTATAAATGAAGTGCTTATTCACTATTTTACCATTGTGCATTTCAAAATGCATACGCTATCTCCATTATACTATGAATTATAACCATCATTGAGCTAAAATGCCAAACCTTCAAATAAGTACATATTATGAATTACCGGTGTACTTCCTCGTTTTCTTTTCTCATCTCCATCAACTTGGTACATATCAAAGCAATTAATTTATACATGTAAAAAGATAATAAAAACATATAAGCAGCTGTAAGCGTTCTGTATAAAAAACCACGATCAAATAATTCCTTAACAGTGCTGATATCAATGGTATATAGACAGATCCAGTATGAAAACAACCGATTCATATTTATATATGCTCAATTGAGCAATATTCCCTACAACCTACAAAATAAAATGTCTGAAACACCAGGGCAAGAATATATACTTTCAAGAAACCAAATATTGCAAAACTTAAAACTGAAAATAGTACCTGTATTGGAATGTACAAAAATGAGATAACATCAAGTTTCAGTATCTCCAAAACGGAAGTGCCAGCTTCTCTAAGCAGCTGAAATATAATTCCAAAAATTGCTGTCAAGAAGAGGCCAAAATGACGATGAATATAAAATAAGAACACCAAGACCACTTATAGAATTCAGTAGTGACACCCGTACATGAATCTCGCTGAATTCTAATTGAACATCAAGGCGCGTGCTTTCTCCCACATCTTCACTTGATTGTGATTTGATGCTTTTCAATTGGATGCCCATGATGTTATTCTCAAGAGCAAAATCATGTTCCCGATGCTCAAATCTCACATCCAGTTTTGGCAAATTGAAGGAAACCTATTTAAGATGTACAGTATACACAACATATTTTAATATCAGAGTAAACTAAGCATGTGGATGAACAGGTTGCAAACAGCTCATATCATTTATGGGGGTTCAATGGAAAACCAATTTGCTAAAATAGTAGGATTCAGTGCAGTCACTCTATGCAAGAGTACATGGAAGAGAGATGCATGCGAAAAAAATAGAGTACACAAATCATAATAAAAGAAACAGAGCAGCATAATTCAGTAACAAGAAAACACCACATCAACAAGACACCAGACTTTTTAACAAAAATATATATATGTCAAAAACCAAATCTTTAACATTCTTAATCAACATATATATCCCCTGCACCTTCATAGGCTTCAAAAATCCAATATTTCTTTATCACAGACAATACAACAACACATTAACACATGCCCAAAAACTTTGGACTCTTTTCCTTTGCCAACAGCAGATTGCTTTTCACTCAACAAAGCAATTCCCCCCCCCCCCCGGGGCCCCCGGCGAGCTTACCCAACTGACCAAGCCTTCATCCTAACATATATGCTTCTAAAGGCTTCTACTCGACCCCTCTAAGTTTTGCATCCTAACCATTTTTACATCAATCCCTAACAGCACGGGAAACGTCTAATATCAAGTGGGCTAATGGACTTTGGAGAATTAGGTAGATGCCAGTCCACCTTGGTAGAAAAAAATTACAGTATCAGTAAGTAATGAATTAGTCAACTATACCTTGTGTTATTTAAAAGAGAAAAGCACAAATGAATAATACTAAATCCGCAAACGAACATTTTGTGCCTATGGAGGAGTGGAGATGGAGGAGCTGTGGGGGAGAGTTAAGTTCTGGGCATCTCTTTGGGCCTCTGTATCTGTTTAAAGATTACTCTTTTCATCATTCTAGATTGGCAGGCTGTTGTAGTTTACGATTGCCTAGTTCAATATAGTGTCAGTCAAGCACCTTTTCTGTTGCTCAACCTGTCTTTATTTTTTTTGTGGACTTCTAGTCAACTTCTTTGTATTATGCTTTTTGTTTGTCAGAAAACAAAAATTAAGTCTCCAAAAATAAACAAAAAAATGGAAACCAAAATCATATAAGCATAAGAACCCAGCTCTTTCCCAAAAATACTCAGCCACCACTCTTTTAAATCATGAAGATCCTTTCCATCCAGATTATCAAAAATACACCCAAAACACTACAACCCCATAGAACTTTGGCCTTCTTCCTTAACTGAAAGCAGAAAGATAACCGCTTAAAAGGCCAGAAATTACTCTTTAAGCCACCCAGCTCTACCTGGCTTCCTTAAACGTCTGTCATAAATTCGACGCAACAGTACAGTGCACAAAAACATGACCAGCACTCTCTCCGTCACTTTTACACATTAGGCAACAATGATGGGAAAGACAGCATTTTGGCCTTCCTGCCTTTATAGAACAAGATTACTTTCACAGCCTTGTTTGAGTGTTATCTATTACAAAGGCTACTTCTGTGTCCTCCTGTTTGTATCAATAAATTGTTGTTTCTTATGAATTAAGAAAAATATCTGTAGTGATATGTTCCTATAGTCCGATCTAAAAAATAAGAACGAAAACAAACCAGAGATTAGTTTAGAGTGGACCTGCAACTTATTTATCTTAGACTTGTCAACACCAGCCCGAAACAAAAAATTTCAAGCAAGGTTAGCAGGTTCTATCTTGAAATTTACGGCAATTCACCTGCTTACAGTACTATCATATTGTGATAAATTGCTCTAGTTTCCCAACATCCAGCCACTGGTAAACATTACTGAATACTATTCTAAAATTTGCTAAGCTTAATGCTCAAGTAATTTGTCTTTTACTGCAATTAGGTTGCACCCTTGTGCCTTTAACTTGTAAGATACTTTCTTAGAAGACAAAAAGGAGCAAAATCAACCAGAGCTGAGAAGACGTCAAAACCAATCCAACATTCACGACTTGCAAAAATAATAACTTTCACTATGTTTTAAAAATATAATCTATCCTATTAAAAAAATCACAAACCTTTTCGGGAAATAAAGTGGTGCATTTTGAGATTGCATCACTCATTTGTTGCTTTTTTTGTGCCTTCTTGGAAGCAATAGAATCGGTGGAGGATTCTATAGCTTTATCAGGGTCAGATGAAGTGTTTGATGAGCTTTTGCTTTTTGAAAGTAGCTCCTCGTTCAGGTTCACATTGACCTCTCCACTAGAAATATCCACATTCTTGAAGATTACACCAACTTCCCTACGGCCAAATTACAAAAACAAAAGGATATTAGCTGATAATCAAGCCATGGCATTGGCAAATCTTCAGAGAAAAGCAACATTCCAAAGTGGAGTAAATCTGTTCAAATTGGAGTATCCAGAAGAGAAGCACAAGAATGAAAAAAATAAATAGATAAATAAAAAACTGATGATAAACAAATATAACTCGATAACAATAAATTCCATTGCCTAGTAAGGCTTGAGATTTGTATCATATGAATAAACATATTTTGCTAATGGATAATACCTATCATGACCAAATTCACACGAGAGCGAAAATTCTTCACAGACAAAAAGAGTAGATGACCTGTCCACCAAAGCAGATGATGACTGTCCTACAGAAAGGGATTCTCCGGAGCAAAAACTGGATGACTGGTCACAACTGGCCCGTGGTTCATTCCTTTGAACAACAATAGGTAATATCTGTAGCTTGACAATAAGATTTTGCTTGGATGTACCATCTTTAGATATGTCCACTTTCAATTCCTTTACTTCGATGGAAATTTTTGGTGTCTGCAAAATTTCAAAGAACACATATAACACCCAAATGAAGTGTATGGCATTGAAAGGTGCAACAGAAAATGTAATTAAAAACCAGCCATTCACCAAAAAAAAAAAAAAAAAAGTAAAGTGTTCTGAACAAATTAATGTCAATCTTAATTCAAACAAAGTATTATCTTTTGCTTGATGGCATATTGCAGAGTAATAATTGTCCCTTTTTTCTCTTTGAAAAGAAACTGGCTTACACTAATGACAAGAGTGTGCAGTTTATTAGAAATTATTTTTTTCTTTTTGTAAAATAAAAAAAAATTATAAGAGATAAATAAATGGTGTTTCATATTCCCTTCAGTTATTTTTAATTACTTCAACTTACAAGTGAGTTTATGATACAATGTAACCACATATATCCCTCAAAAGAGTTCTATCATCCAAAGACATTCACGTATTTTAAAAATGAACAGTATTTTTCATCCAGAAAAAGGGCATGGGACAATAATCAAAGCTGCATACCTTCAAAACCAAGTCTGTGATGGAAACAGATAAATATCGTGCGATATTGGCCCCTACCATCCACTTTCCACGGCCTGAATTGCGGGATTTTCGAGATCCAGACTTGGCCTTTGCCTTTGGCTTTGGCGTACTCTTATTTGAAGACCTCATTACAACTTCCAAGTCAGATATTACCACTTGCAACTTGGGATCTTTAGAAATAAAACCAACCCCTAGTTTAACCAAGGACCGACGTATGCTGGGTTTAATTTCCCCAATGGAAATAGATTCAACAGGGCCCTGCAAAATTGACATAATTATCAAAAGACGAATCTCATAATCTTATAGGCAGTAGCCTACTGAAGAAAATAATTTGCATACGTTGAGAACCATATTTGGAGGTGAGAGGGAAAGAGCAACAGCAAAGCTTTCATTACAAGAACTTCCAGTTCATACAAACCAGGTTTTCTTCAGACATTCAGAAAATAATCTTCTTAACTAATGAATATTAATTTACCATGCAGAAGGATAATCAATCTTAATTTAATTTGCAATCTACTTTTTATATATAGGGGGCACTATACTCTTTCATCAGACATTGATTAAAGTTGCATAAGGATTAGTAATACACTCTAGACAGATACATCATATAAACAAGCCCACAGACACACACTCTTGCTTTGTAAACAACTGCTTTGCACTGCTTCACCCAAAAAAAAAAAACAATAAAGGCACTTCTCAATTTGGACATAAAGTTTCAACAAACTTATGAACCCAGGGAAACCCAAGCCTCAATAAAAGAACAATAATCATTCATTTTGCAAAAGTGGAACAGCATACTCAACAACTATAAAGAAAAAGTATTGAGTGGCATCCTACAAAAAACATGATCCTGAAATCTTGATAGCATGGATTCAGCAAAGAGTGACACAAGTAATATTATGAGCTTTTAACTTGGGAAGGGAAAAAGGTTAAAGCTCTTTAATATAGATCAGAAATTATTTATTTAGTAAGTGAAAAAGTAGTTCTATAAGAGTAACATTCAGATAAAAGTAGAAGTGCAAACTCGAGCTAAAACCAAAACTGCAACAGTCTGCTCAGCTAGTAAATCTCTTTAAAGTAACCATAACATCCCAACTAAAATCAGTGACAGAGGCAGCGACAGAATAATAAAGAGCAGTGACAGAAGCAAAAGAGGAAACCTTTTTAAACTTCACCACGACATCCCTAACAAATACCCATCCAGCGACCCGAAATTTGACAGATGCTCCTAATACGCGGCTTAAAATCCAAGCTATAAACCTTGAAGCAAATCTGCAAAAGATTGTTGTAAAAAGCTTAGCAACCAAAACCAATATAAATACTTCAAGCGCCATATGTGTAAGAATGAAAAGGAGTCGGAGGATGACAGAAATTACAATGCAATCAAAAGCATTTCTGGCTATGGATGAAAACTCTACAACCTAAGGAAAGGTGAGAATGAACTATCCTCCTTTCGAGGTGTTCATTCTGCAGTAGCACTCTCCGATAACTGCACTATGTCCTTCTCAAAATAAAAAAATGTAGAGTGTTATGTTCGTCCAATTTTTTCTTGTATCCAGCTAACCTAACCTTGTTACCATTCTCCACAGTCCACATATGCAAGAGTCTCTCCTGTAACATCTAAAATCTGCAACTGCAACTCAAAGAGTTCTCTTTATTTTCTTAGTACACTCATGTACACAGAGAAGATCAGAATAACACTACTGATCATTTCTTTTCTGTTTTAATTGCACCGAGTACGAAAATTGTGACTGTATATGATTCAAACTGATACAGCCACACAGACATTATCTTAATTGGTTCCGAATTGGTTCCGAGGACTATAGCTGATGATTTAGGTTTCAAAAAATCAACAAAATCCTCACTTAACTCATCAAATTCTAACTCCACCTAATCCTACCTCTCTTTCATTAGCATCAAAAAGAAAAAAGAAAAAACGAATTCCGCAAACCAAAACACATAGATACATCGAAAATTTCAGAGACAGAAATATGAAAAGCGAAAATGGGGAGCGTACATGAAGAGCAACCACAATGTGATGCAGAGGATCAAGAAACCGAAGAGGAACTTGACGGGCGAAGCCGCCATTGTTGCTGGTCTCCGCGGCGAAGAGATCGACGGTGGGATTAGGGAATTCCAGGAGAGAATCGAAGAAGAAGAAGAAGAAGGCGAAGCATTGCGTGCTCATGAGTTTGTCATGGTCACAAAACCCTAGCGGAGCGAAATAAAGGAAAGGGCGGGGGACTTTTGTGTTGTTAAGGCAACAGCAGACTAGGTCTTCCTGGCGTGGCGATCGGAGGGCTTGTAATTTTGATGCAGAAGAGAGAGAAAGAGAAGCAGATCCGATCCGTGAGGTACAGAGAGAGAAGGGAAGGGGGTGGGGATCAAGTGCGGTTAGTGTACGGACGAGTTGATTCTTCGGGGAGCATATTACTGTGCCTGAGTGGACGTGTTGTTGTTTGTTTTTTAGTGTGGAAATGACGAGCGGGTCCTCGGAGGATGGGACGGGACGGGACGGGACGGGGACAATAAGGTCAGCGCACCGCTAGGACGATCAAAGTTGGTTGGTGTTGAAATTACCGGCGGTGAATGTCTTTTTTGAAAATTCGACCAAAAGAATTATGCTTTCGAAAAGGAATGACTTATTGTAACCAAAAAAAAAAACAAAGGAATGACTTATGTCTGTATGGGAGACTTGCAGGGTTAAAACTAAATGTACAATGTTAAATGTAGAGTGTAATAAATTTGCATATTTTACAGTTAGAAAGGGATTATCCAAGTAATAATATAGAAAAAAATTATAGACTTTTTTTTTTTTTATAGACTTAAGATTACTAATGTTGCATGAAATGGATAATAAAATAAGTAAATTGTTCTGATTTATGAGTTTCTTTATGTTTACTAACATAAAAGGGAATCAAAATTTAAGTGTGCACTTTCATTAAGTTTCATATCGTATTCATTAATTTGATCAAGATCATCAAATCAACGGTTAGCTTTGATGCTCTACGAAAATCATATGCTTGCATACCATTATAGTTGCCAAGTTTTGAGAACTAACAACAATAGAGCGGATAATGGCCTTAACTACAGCATGTAACTTTAGCAGAAGCATTTTGAACAACACCATCAAAGTATAAATTGTTGCTATAATCAATTAAAGAGCAATCATAATAGTTTAACCAACGATGGACAGGGGCGTAACTAAGTGAAGGGATGGCTGGGCTATATCCCAACCCAAGTTTGGGCCGAAAATCTCCCAAGTATACTTAGGGCATGTTTGTTTCAGAGGACTGTCATACCCCAGCTTAATTTCGATAACAATTTTGGACTTCTCTATCTAGCTTATGCTATACTAGGCATTGACTCATGTTTAGTGCTGGTAGGACTAAGGAGCAGAATATACTGAAGTCAGCACCATCAACACCAAAGCCAAATCATTACTTGGAGAATACTAAAAAGCCAGATCAATTGGCAGCAGTACCTTGGAAATTCGTTATTATTTTCTGAAGATTTTTCGGAATTTATTCAGTGATTGTTGGGATGATTTCATGGTTCGTGGATGGAGCGGAAGTGTTTTAGACGAAGTTTTATTCGGAAAATATGGTTTTAGGAGGGCGTGAAGGTTGACTTTTTATACGTTGGGTTTCTCTGAAACTTTCTTCACGAAAGTCGTAGAGCGCGTTGACACGAGTTTGTGGACACATGGAACACGGAAATCGGAGTTCGTATAAGAAAGTTATGGTCAGCGAAAGTTTCTGCCATTTTTGGAAATTACTATAAATAGAAGTTACTATTTTGGAAATTCATAATTTGATATTTTTGGCAAGTTTCCAAAACCGGAAACCCATAAACGCTCTCTTCTCTCTCTTGAAACACGACAGACCCAACCCGACCAGGACTCGGTTTTCTGACCCGGCTGGAACTCGCAGCTTCGACCACGGCAGACCACCAGACGAGCCAAGATCGTTTCGCCTCCACCGTGGACTCCTCCCTGTGGCATCCTCTAGTGGCGATTCACACTCACGGCAGCGCTGCAAGGCGGCGAAGTTAGAGGCAGTCGGACCCGATCGGAAATCGCAGCTCCGGCGACGATGGAAGGTGAAACCAACCTTTTTGAGTTCGCAGCAGCCTCCTCTGTCGTTCCCTGGTGGTGGTTTTGCTCGATTCTCGTTGTGGAGTTGCAACTCACTGTGAACAGTAAATATTGGACTTTGGACGGCACTCTAGGCCGAGTTGGCTTGAACCCCAAGTATTAAAGTTGCTCTACTTGGTATTCTTGACATTTTGGACAGATGGATTAATGTGGTTTTAAGTTTTGGCTGGCGGTGGTTATGGTGGTTGTGTAACCGTCTGTGGTGGCACTGTGATGGCGTTTTGGCCATGTAAGGAGCAGTTTCTTGTGTTATTTATCATCTACTCGTCGATACGAGCATTTCGATATATAATACGTAATTTTTGGAGATCGTATGAGCATGTTAGGGTTTTTGTGATTTGTGTACTAAGTTGAGACAGTATGTGATTAGGTACTTGACGAAGTATTCTTGGACGAATATTTTGTGGTTGTGCTACTCTGTTCTGTATAGAAGACGCAGCAGGATTCAGAGGTGAGTAATCTCACAATGTTCATTTACGAATGAAGTTACCTTATTGTTTTGGGAGTTATTTATTTAACTGCAAACTATAGTTAGTATTAGTGGCATTCCTGAGCGAATGACTACGTATATATATATATATATATATTTACGTGAAATATGTATATTCCTATGGGTTGATGAGTGATTTAAATATGGATTGATGGGTTTCATTCTATAGTTTTGAGGCTTGACTTTTCGGGAGACAATGGGTTAGGAATTGGGAATTTCTATTGTTTTGAAAAGTATTAAGATTTGGGGTGAGTTGCTTTAACGAGAGTTGAAATGTTTTGATCAGACGACCGGGGGTCTGAAGATCTGAGAGTCACGGGTTGTGATTTCTCCTTTTGAGCTGATTTAACATTTTGGGTATAGAGCGACTTGCTTAATGTTTTGAATCTGATGACTGGGGATCTGGAGATTCGGAGGTCAAGAGCGTGACATCTCCTTTTGATTTGGTTTAACATTTTGGGTCCAGAGCGACTTGCTTAATGTTTTGATCTGGAGACCGGGGAGGTCTGATGATCGGAGCTCACGGGGTGACATCTCCTTTTGAGAGTTGAGTAACATTTGGTCCTGAGTGACCGCTTTTAAATGTTTTGATCTAACGACCGGGGAGGTCTGAGGATTCGGGGTTGCTGGGAGTGACCTCAGGCATATATATTGGGACTTCACGCCTTTAGCTGGGTGAGTGGATACGATCAGTTAGAGCTCTAGTCTGTTGCCATTGTACATCATGGGAGTAGCGGGGAGCTACTTGATGCTCATGAGTACGCGTTTTAAAAGGGAGTTTCGGGGATTCTTTCTTTTAAATGTCCGGGTGGGACTTGTGGTCATATTGAATTGTCAGAGTTTCAATTAATATGATTTTGTCACGGGGTGACTTTGTTGTGTTCTTTGGGGAAAAGTATATTTAATTGTCAGAGTTTCTATTAATATGATTTGTCACGGGGTGACTTTTGTTGATTTGAGTACGTATTTTAAAAAAGAGTTTCGGGGATTCTTTCTTTTAAACGGCTAGGGTGGACTTGTATATCATATTTAATTGTCAGAGTTTCAATTATTATGATTTTGTCACGGCATGACTTTTGTTGTAAAGAATATTATTTTGGGAAGCATGGTATGTGTTCCTTTGTCTCGAGTTGAAAAGTTTTCCTTGTTTTGGTAAGTTGTTTGGAGTTTTGTTTTGAGTTACTCATACGAGCTTTCATAAGCTTACCGGGTTTGTTGTGTGACAACCCGGTGCACGTACTATTCCATAGTGTAGGGGTTTATCCTGCAGGTCAGGGTAATCGTGGCTGAAACTGGTTCTGATAGTTGCAGCTTTACTGTAGGAAACCAATTTTGTGACTTTACCTTTATTAAGACTTCCACTTGTAGTAAGCTCTGAGAAGCATTTACTTATTATTTTGTTGTGGCAATTTAATTTGGTAATTTGTAAACTTGTGTAATATATGACTCTGCGAAGCGAGTATATATTGACATTGTGAGCTAAGGGCATCAGTATGTGCTTGGTTTAAAAGGAAAAAGTTTTCAGGTATTTTGTATTGATGGTTGAACCATCACGCATATATAATTATGGGATTATGTATTGATCTTTAATTGTGTTAAAAATCGGGGCGTGACAAGTACAGTCTCCAATATTGTTCAGTTTTCTCACATATGAACAAATTTTTTTTTTAGAAATAGCACTACCGCAAAGGCAGTGATTTATTCATTTCCATCTTCAACATCAAAATTCCCATATACAACAGAAAAGTAAATTCCTACCGTCCTTAATGTGAGACCTTTCAAAAAAAAAATGTGAGACCATTGCATCAATTGTGCAACTTCACCCTCCTCCCATTAAACCCAACTCCATGTTTTCCAAAGAGATCGGACCAAATAAGAAGTATAAAATGCTCCAAAAACCAGAAGATGTTCGAACAACCCCACATATATACAAAGGGATGCACAAACTAGTAAGCTTGGCATCATCCCCTCCGTCTTGGAAATGCTAACTCATGGTGTCGGAATCATGGATCTTGCAGGCGAGGAAAATGTCGTCCGGGTACTCTCGGTCGAAGTAGGCACACTAACACAAGGGTCTCAAGGCCATCTAGAGAAGTTGGGCTTCATTCATCTCCACACAAAACCAAAGATTGTCCGGAAACTCTTCCTCTGATGACGAAGACATGGTGAGATTGAGGATTCCACATTTCCATGGTTTTTGGTGTCTCTATGGTAAAAGGTGTTGGGGTGATTTTTGGACTCTAGAGTCTCATTTAATATAGTCCATGTTGTTGCCAAACATAAGATAACTTGTTTTTATAGTAGATAAGGATGTCCAATCTTATCCAATCCCCCTTAACAAAGACGCCCTTATAGCCTTTGGCCAGCCAATTGTTTGGATGTCTATTGAATTTCAATTGTTTTTAAGAATCATGATTCAATAGTTAATTTGTTCTTTTTGTAATTATATAGATATGCATAAAGCACAAGTTTTCATTGCGAAGGAAGGTTTTTATTTTTTCGTGACAAGGTATCTTCTATGTGTTTCTATCCATCCTTAATGGCACGTTGTTATTTGTTCTCAAAAAAAAAAGAAAAAAAAGGCACGCTGTTATTTTGTTGCTATATTTTTTTATCAATGTTCTAAAAATCGCTAACACTAGTCTGGAGGTGACTAAAGGACTAGCACCTATTTTTTTTAAAATTTAGTTTTATTTTTATAACATATAATTATATAAAGAAGAGTATAAAAATAATTAAAAATAATCAAGATACTGAAAAAATTATTATTGTAAACAAATATTTCACAACTTTCAAAATGTAATGATCAAGGAGTAGTGATAGGCTTGTAATGATCAAGTCCAACACGCAAAGGACAAAACAACACAGTGAATCAACTATCACTTAATCACCACACATCACAATTCCAAACCATGTCATCCGAAAAAGTTAATCAGTAACTGTCGTCTAAGTGAAAAAGCTGCCATTGTCTAGTAGTCTGTGGTCTGATTGATAAATTTAAGACAACAGTTAAAAACTATTGTTTGTTCTAAACTCATACAACGTATATTGGTAAGTATGTGTCGTCTGAAGATTCTCAAATTAAAATAATTAGGTTAAAGTATTCTAGGTTATAAACTCAGACAACAGTTCATTTTTAGTATGTTAAGAAAGTGATATTACATCGACACATTTATGAGGGTTAGGTCGTGTGTGATGAATCTCATACAGGCTAAATATAATTGACTGATGTATGAAATGAATCTCAGACCATAGGACTCTGTTGTCTGAAATGAATCTCAAACAAGTCACGCTTTGTTTCTCTTATGTTTTATGCAATTGAAACAACAGAATTTTTAGAAATCTGTAGTCTTGAATGTTTATTATACAATAGTGCGTCATTTGTTTCAGTTGTTTGAGCTAGATGTATTGGAAATAACAGTGTGATGGCAGGATGTATTGTTTAATTTGAACTAAGACTACATATTTTATTTGATTAAGTTATTTTAAATGAATTTTAGTCAATAGATTATTGTTATATCTGTTGTCTGAAATGTAGATTCAGACAACATGATTTATGTGCTACTATCACTGGCGGACCTAGCATAGAGCTAATGTGGGCTGTTGCCCACATTACATCATCATATATACACTGTTATATATAGAAGCTCTAGACAATTTTATGCATTTGAATGTGTACTATGCAGCTTAATTTTGCCCCCACAAGTGTCATGATTTTGATGATTTCATGCATGTTTAGTCTAGGATTAATTTCAGTTTACCCCCCTGAGGTTTGGGGGTATCATCATTTCACCCCCCAAACTCTCAATTTCACTTTTTTACCCCCTGAACTTTCCAATTTCAATCAGTCGTATCCAATTTCTCCTATTCCGTCCAAATTGGACTTTAACTCTGACTTTTGAGGGGTAAAATGGTCATTTCAAGACAAAAAAAATAAAAATAAATAAAAATAAAAATAAAAAAATTCTTTTTTTTTTTTTTTCTATTTTATTTTGTCTTCAACCTATACACCACAAGTTATAATAGGTTTATAAAAATAAAAAAATACTTTAGGTGGTTAAAAGCCGCTTGCTGGTCTACGATATTTGTTATATATCTCCGATAAAGTGAAGAATTTTAGGATATATCCCAAATAAAGTGAAGAAATATCTGTAAATAAATATCTGTATATCCCCAATAAAGTGAAGAAATATCTGGGTGTAAAATCATTTTTTGTCTACGATATTTGTGATATATCTCCAATAAAGTGAAGAATTTTAGGATATATCCCCAATAAAGTGAAGAAATATCTGTTTAAAATCATTTTTTACAGATATTTATTTACAGATAAAGTGTAAAATTATTTTTTATAGATATTTCTTCACTTTATTGGAGATATATCCTAAAATTCTTCACTTTATCAGAAATATATCACAAATATCGTAGACCAGCGAGTGTGTAAAATCATTTTTTACAGATATTTATTTACAGATAAAGTGTAAAATGTTGTAGAATTTTATTGAAATTGAGAGGAAATTGTTGTGTATTCTCATTGATAATAGGGGCCTCTTTATATAGAGGATTACAATGCATAGAATCTCAATCGTACAAGGAAAGTAATCGTACATTGAATAGGAATCTAGATCCTTCTAATTTAACCCTATTACCACTAGGTCAAGTAACCTAGAGTTTGGGCCAAACACAAATAGAGATATCCTTAAACACTCCCCCTTGTGTTGTCCAAACGCGGTGCTTCTCTCGTTGCCTCGTTAAAAACCTTGCCGAGTAACAAAAACCCAGTGGGACAAAAATAACCTCGGTCGAAGGGGAAAAAGAGCACAACACACCCTTCACGTTTCGAGACCATACATGTAGACATCTCCCCCTGATGTCTGCATCTCCCCCTGATGACTACGGTTATGGGAGTTCGGGTAACTTCCGCAAACGATGCTACCAACATGTCTCTCGAAAGTGGAATTTAGGCAATGACTTAGTGAGCAAGTCTGCCACACTGTCCTCAGATCGAACCTAGTTCATTTTGATCTTGAGGAGAGTCTGTTGTTGCTGATTAAGCTTGGTGTTGTCGCTTTGATGTAGCCTTGCTTCATTTGTTCAAAACAAGCTGCATTATCCTAAATGCTCGTAGGCTCATCTATGGTAGACTTCAAACCACAATTGTTCGAACATGCGTAATTATGGATCCAATCCATATACATTCACGAATCTCTTCGTGAAGAGCAATGGTCTCTGCATTGTTCGAAGATATAGCGACTAGGGTCTATTTCTGTAGACCTCCAAGATATCACGGTCTTTACCCATGGTGAACACTTAACCAGTTTGGGAATGACCTTTGTGTGGGTCAGAGAGATACCCAGCATCAGCAAAACCTTCCAAAACGCTAACTTCGTTTTGGGATGGGGAGAGGGGACACAGGCCAGTGTTGGCGGCGTTCCTGGTGTGTGATGGGTCCGAATCCATCATCTCTCTGTAGGGATAGAACAAGCCCATATCAATTGTACATCTCAAGTACTGAAAGATATCTTTTACACCAATCCTAATGGCGTCGCGTTGGCGCAAAGCTATATCTTAGTTAACAAGCTTACTGCAAATGAGATGTCCGGTCTTGTGCATTTAACTAAGTACAATAATGCGCCTATTATACTCAAGTAAGGCACTTCTGCCTCTAGCACATCTTCGTCATCATCCTTTCGACGAAGATAGAGGATCCTTTTCAGGATCAAGACTACGGACGATCATGGGGGTGCTTGAAGACTTGACCTTGTCAAAATGCCTAAGCATCTATCGACACGATGCTCGAGTTCCAAACCGAGACATAATCGTGTTCTCCCAAAATCCTTCATCTCAAACTCGGATTTCAAATGTTCAGCGGTTTCCCTTAACTCTTTAAGGGCTTCTAATGAAGATCATGTCCAACATGAACCGCGATAGAATCCTAAACTTGTTATGGAAACGCGTGGGCATATCCCTTCCCAATCAAGTAGTCACTTTAGTGAGCGTTTCAACCTCTTTGAAAACGCGCTCCGTGGTCTAGAGCCACTTGACTTGGGTAAATGAAGTTCACCATGAACCTTCATGTATATTCCGTATCTAGATCCCCATAGAGATACGTAGTGACCACATTTGTAAGCTGCATGTTCAGTTATTCGGAAACTACCAAACTGACAAGGTAGTGGAGTGCAATGACATCCATTACGAGAGAATATGTCTCATCGTAGTCGATTCCAGGGCGTTTTGTGAGAAGCCTTGCGCCATAAGGCGAGATTGCCATCTCTTTTTCTCATCACGCTTTCTAACGAAGACCCATTAGTCAATAGGTTTTATGTCAGGAGGTGTTGGCATCACTGGCTCAGAAAACCTTCCTCTTCGTTAGAGAATCCATCTTAACCTGGATCGCATCTTTCCATTTAGGCCAAATCTCTCTACGTTGGCATTCATTCATCAACGGAGCGTGGTTCGATATCATCAGACTCAACAAACTCATGTGCAACGAAATGCGTGACTACATCATCAATTATGATGGAGTTTTTATCCCACGTCTCATGTACACTAGTGTAATTTTAGTAGAGCTCTATATTCTCAGGAATAGGGTTCTAACGTTGAGGCGTCCCCCAACGATAACCATAACCCGGAAGATTCTCATGAGACGGATTTTGAGTGTCGATGATCAAAGGGTTGGAATGTGCCAAAGTATCCTTCGAACTCACGGGCCTCCCACGCATCCTAGCTGGGGCCATGGCCTATAACGCCAGAGTACCACTCTCTTTGGCATTGGCGCCATGCCTACCTCTGTGTAGGGTGGCGCTACGTCCTCTCGTAGGGACTTCCATCCTTGCGGGCGTGTTTGCAGCATATTTGTGTGATCTCGTCACTTTAGTAGGGATCGAGATGAGACATAGTGGGGACAGGCCACGACAATTCCTGTCGTTCCTGCTGAACATCTGTGTTCTTATCTCCCCCTAACGACGGGAAGACTGTCTCATCAAAGTGACATCCGCAAATCTAGCGGTAAGGAGATCGCCATGCAAGGGCATTAAGTGGCGGACGATTGTTGGAGTCTCAAATCCAACTGAGTTGCCCATTCGTCTGTAAGGACCCATCATAGAGCGCTGTGGCTGCGCAATTGGCACATAAATGGCTCACTCAAATACGCGTAAGTACGATACTTGTACCCAGTCACTAGCTGTAACGCAGAGGTACATTGAGTGGCGGTGGGTCGTAGACGAATTAGCATTGCTGCATGCGATATTGCATCACCCCAAGCGGATATAAGGCGGTTGGTGCGCATTACCAATGTCCGGACTACCATCGTAGTCATTTCCGCGAGACCATTTGGGTGTGCTCATGGGAATATGATGTCCAACATCAGTCCCAAATGCAATAACTATCGAAAGTCTTCGATGTAAACTCACTAGCATAGTCAAATCCAATTGACTGAATAGGATGATTCGGGGAGTGAGCCCGTTGTCATATGATGTGTGCTAGGAGTGTTTCATAAGCAGCATTACAAGTGGACAATGGCACAACACGTGACCAGCGTGTTTGCATATCAACCAACATCATGAGATATTTAAACGTCCGCAAGTTGGTGGAATTAGTCCACAGAATCCCTACGGATTCTATGTAAGAACATAATGAGTATTTTCATATCCTTTGCATAGGACGGTCTCAGTCCTAATTTCCCTAAGGAACGGGCTTTGTAAAACGAGCGAGAGGCTTTAGAAGCAACCAATGAGAATTTTGGTTGGGCCTGAGCGTCTGAAACGCATATTGAAGCAAAGTTTGTGACTACATCACCCATCATGGTGTCATGACCATGGGAAGTGGCATCCATGGCGTTATAACCATGGGGATTGACATCCATGGCGTCATGGCCATGGGTAGCGCCATATATGGCGTTGTCACAAGGGACTTGGGCGGCCATATGGCGCCCCAAGACAGCTGCAGCGCCAGATGCTGCAATTGTTGCGGTCTTGCTAAGTCCAGGAACCAATTTTTGATTCTTGCTTCATTTCGCTCGAGGGTGTCCATATGAAGTCTTTAGTAGACGGATCACCATATCATGACCAGGGTGACTTATCCTGTCGAGACAAAGCCAATATGTGTCTAAATCCAAGAGATCTTCTCTCATAACTTTATTGGATTTAATAGCTCGAATAGTGACATAGAGTCCACTAGAGAGACACATAAACTTCTCTAAGAGGCGCCTTTGTTCGCAATCATTAGAGGTATTGCAAAGGAACTCATTTCCGTTCTCTATATGCGTTTTCGCATGGAATCCGTTGGCTATCCTTAGGTGCGAGTTGCCCTAGGAGCGTAGAGAGTTTCTGTGACATTAATCAAGGTGCCATTTGGCAAAGAGACTTGGGCTATTCCATGTCCTTGAATTAATACTGATGGCCCAGCCATCGTAGTCACAAGGTAACATGCTCATGAATCAAAATGGAGTCATAATGAAAAGAACTCAAAATTTTTTTCATAAGCCAACGGAGTACATCATTGTCCCTTAATCATTAGGAGAATCTAATCCAAATGCTAGCTAATGCAAAACAATGGTAGTCGTCTAACTTCTTTCGGTAATTCCAAAATAAATGTGACCAGGTGAGTCGAGAGATGTCGGTGGAGCAAGGCTCGCTTAAGTACCACTAATCTCAAAACCTTCCTAGACATCACATTTACGTTGAGTACGCCTACTTTGAAGAAAGACAAAAACATTGGCATCTACTACAAAAATGATATGGCAATTGCCTACATCTCTTGGAAAATAAAGGCTTAAACAAAATTGGCGATCTATTGATCCCAGCCAAATTTGTAGTCTTCAACCCTTTACTCTAGATCATCTTCTTGATCTTCTTGTTCCACATAGTGAGCTTCTCTTGCTTCACAATATGCTTTGTAGGCGGTGACAATTTCTTCACGAGCTCTACAAATGTGTGCCCAATGATCAGACACTCCACATCGGGAACATACATCTCTTTGCTCAAACTCCATTGATTGAGGCGCTTTGAAAGCGTCATTTAGATGGCTCTTAGTGTTGGTGGCGCCACCAACATGGCCAGAGGCGTTGCCTCCCTCTCTCTTTCCACGTTGACCTCTTCGGTTCCGTGTTCGCCTATATTGGCGGTTACCTTCCCAAGTAGAGCGATTATATGGACCAGAACGTCCAGAAGTATCCCTAAGGTTAGGGTTTCGCTCGTGGCGCCTTCTCTTAGGGGCGCGACTATAATTGGATTCCGGAATATGCTCTATTTCCACGGATCTCGAATTATAGTTCTTCACAAGGATGTTGTCATGCTTTTCAGCGACATTCATAGTTCCAATGAGCTCATGAAACCTTGTGATCCGTCCTGCAGCAATATCGATTCGATAGTTCTTAGCAACCATCAATGCAGAAACGGGGAAGGTAGAGAGAGTCTTCTCAATCAACATCGCATTTGTGATCTCTTTACCACAGTATTCCATTAAGGATTTAATGCGAAGTGCTTCCGAGTTATAGTCAAGAACTGACTTGAAATCACAGAAGCGGAGGCTATGCCATCTCACTTCTAGGTCAGGAAGCAGGGAGTCACGGACGTTGCCAAATCTTTCTTCGAGTGAGACCCACAGCCTTCTGGGGTCTTCTTCATTCATACACTCGTACTGGAGCGAATCATCCATATGACGAGTCATTAGGATGATGGCTTTCGCCTTATTTGCCTCTAAGGCTGCTCTATTTGCTTCCAAAGCTTGAGCTTGCTCAACAGTTAGCACGTCCTGGCTAGGCTCGAGAATCGTATCCAGGATTCCATCGGCCTTGAGATGTTGGCGGACATCACGAACCCACCTGTGATATTCAGAGCCAGTTGTTCCCAATGGAGCAAAGTCTAATTTGTTCAGGTTACTCATCCTGAAAGAGAACAAGAAATTAGGGTTAGTTTCGGAGCGTGAAAGGCTACCACGAAAACATATAAAATTTCTGAGCGTAGTCGCTTCCAAGAAATTCGATTCCAAGAGGGGTTGGATTAGATCGAAACAATGATGTGTGTGGTCGATCGTTTTCTTCTCAACAAACTCTTAAGTTTGGAGGACTCTACAAGCTCCAAGCTTGGAGTGAGCACGAACCCCCACAGTTCGGCTTTTGGTCTCCCCTATGAAGAAGAAAGGGGGGTAGAAGAAGGGAGGTTGCAAGTCCCCGAGAAAAGGAAGAGAAAAACAATAAAAACTTCAAAAACGGGAACTTTTAGTAAAAATTACCTCGAAATTGGTCGCCGGAAAATTTGACCGGAAAAAGTGGCCTGAAAAGTCACCGGAAAATATGGCCGGAGGTTGCCGGAAAAATCGCCGGCGGTGACTGACCGGAGAGTTGACCGGCGGTTGACCGGAGGTGGATCTGAGGTTGACCTGTGGGCTGGACAATGTCAGTGGGTCAGTGGGTTGCTTCCCCCTTTTTTTTCTTTCTCGGCCCAGGCCTGCTTCTTTTTTTTTTCTTTTCTTCTTTCTCTTCTGGGCCCGCAACCTTTTTCTTCTTGGCCGTTCCCCTTTTCTTCTCCTTCCTTTTCTTCTTCTGACAGTGGGGCCGTTCCCCTCTTCTTCCTTTTTTTTTCATTCTTTTCTTCTTCTTCTGGGCCCACTCTCTCTGTCTCATTCTTTTTCTTCTCTTTCCTTTCTTCTTCTACGCGTTTTCTTCTTCCTCCTTCTGTTTTTTGGTTTTTTTTTTTTTCGTTTTGCTGGCAGAGGCTAACCGGCTAATTGATGGGTGCAGCGAAGGCGCTGGGCAGTTGCAGGAGGCTGTTGGTGCTCGTGCAATGGTGGTAGCAAGACTAGCACGGGCTGGGAGCATTGGTGGAAAGGTTGAGATTTTTCCGGGTTTTTGGTTTTTAGATTTCAGGGTTAGGGCTTCGTGCTGATAACGTGTTGTAGAGAAACTGAAATTGAGAGGAAATTGTTGTGTATTCTCATTGATAATAGGGGCCTCTTTATATAGAGGATTACAATGCATAGAATCTCAATCGTACAAGGAAAGTAATCGTACATTGAATAGGAATCTAGATCCTTCTAATTTAACCCTATTACCACTAGGTCAAGTAACCTAGAGTTTGGGCCAAACACAAATAGAGATATCCTTAAACATAAAATTATTTTTTACAGATATTTCTTCACTTTATTGGGGATATATCCTAAAATTCTTCACTTTATCGGAGATATATCACAAATATCGTAGACCAGCGAGCGGCTTTTAACCACCTAGAGTATTTTTTTTGTTTTTATAAACCTATTATAACTTGTGGTGTATAGGTTGAAGACAAAAAAAAAAAAAAAAAAAAAAACAGAAAAAAAAAACGATTTATTTTTATTTTTATTATTTTATTTTTTTTGTCTTGAAATAACTATTTTACCCCTTAAAAGTCAGAGTTAAAGTCTAATTTGGACGGAATAGGAGAAATTGGACACGACTGATTGAAATTGGAAAGTTCAGGGGGTAAAAAAGTGAAATTGAGAGTTTGGGGGGTGAAATGATGACACCCCCAAACCTCAGGGGGGTAAACTGTAATTAATCCTTTAATCTAATATCATAAAAATTTTTCTCATTATTTTCATATGTTTTATGCATAAATTATTTTTTTGGAAATGAGTGGGCAAAGATTTCAGTTTTTGTTAGCTATTACGGTTTAAATTCGCCCCGCATAACTAATTTTCTAGGTCCACCACTGGCTACTATATACATTTGTTATCTGAGTGAATCTCATACAATAGGTTTCTGAACCCTTCTGTTGTGTGTAGCTTTGGGAAGCTACAGTTATGTGAACTATATATGTTTTTGAATTGACTTTGCATAATTGGTTTCTGGGAATAGGCAAATATGAAAATTCATGTCCAAAACGTACATATGCAAACTCTTGTCATACATCACGTACCATCTCCAAAACATATAGAAAGTAAAAATTCATATCCATACATCATGGAGAGGTTAAATGAGAATCACCAAACCTACAGTAATCAATTCTTTAAACCTCTCCCTGCAGAAGTTAACAATCTAAAAATTTTCAAAACGGAACTAATTCTCTAACTCTCTGTGCTGTTTCCTTGAAATAATAGAAAGCAAATTTCAATCTTGAGAATCAATATTCCAAGTATTACTCAAAGGTCTAATAATTTTCCATTAAGATATGCATTGAAGAACCAGATACATTCTTGAAAGACACATTCAACTACAAAGTTATCATTCTACAAGATTGTCAAGTGATAACCAAAAGAAGTTGCTGAACCCAAAATTAGGCCCCCGTCAAAGATATGTTAATAGAAAACTTGAATAACCAAGGAGAATATTAACAGATAGGTAAGCATATATCACTAGCTAGCATTCCAATTTCCTACATCTCATCAATTAAAAGTTTAAGCTTTTGAATTTCTAGCATCAAACAGAGCTGATGACTACATTTTTTGTTTTTCCGAAGTCATAACAAATCCTTACCTGATAATCATAAGCTGTAACGGACGCCACTAGCCCCAGTACAATGAATGCATATACTAGGCAATCCTTAGTTAAGATATAGCCATTAACATATTAAGCAACCTAACCTTTACTTCAATTAGAACTTTATAGAGACCATACCACAATTATTGGGACCCATAGTATCAAGAATACTGCTATAGAGAAGTGAAGGAAGCTTGTGCCCATGCCAAAAGCCATACTCTTTTATCTGTTAATCATATAAAGTTGCACAGTAAGAATAAGTACCAAATTTATATGTAAGGACGCTCACATCATGCCTTGTAATTTTGTAAAGCATTATGCAGAAGGGCAACTTAAGCATCATAAACTTACATCCATATATATATATATATATATATAAGATCAACACACTAAACTACATATAAGCAGCGGAGCAGAGATTTACCACGAAGAGGGTAGGGAAAGACGAAGGGATGAAAAGGAGGAGGAGCCCTTTCCAGGGGAGTTTTCTGTTCGGTTGTAATTTGAAAAATAAATCATCTATTACGTTACGTGACTTTTGAAGTTCACAAGTTGATGAAATACACTTAGGTGCATTTGAAAATTTTGGAAACAGTCTTCCTAGTTCCCACTACATAGTCTAATCACTTAAAATCGGCTAGCTAGTCTTACGTACATAGTCTATTTGTGGAAATAACCATGTAAGCACAAGTTTGTTTGTGCAAATTACCATGAAAAATAGTTTGTTGATCTTTTTTGCTCCTTATGAGAAAAACACCACCTTGAACAAAAATTATAATATGAAATACAGATGAGTCACTTGCTTGACATGTGATACTACTAATAGTGTAGATCGTGTGATCTGTAAATGATTTGATCAAGTAATCCACAATTAGTGACCGGATGACCCTTATTCCTCTTTTTGTTTTCTATTAATTCAACGGCCGAAAAAGACTGCCCATGCGAGATGAACTTCACTTTTCTTTTTTGAACTGAGCGAGATGAGTAAGCTCTGCGACATGAACTGAGCGAGATGATCATCACAATTTGTAGCTGCGGGTTGAATTCATCCCCATTACTAACTCATGTCTATTCCTCGCTGCTTTTTTAGTCGCCGCCGCTCCATCTCCAATCTCGCCAAGACCTTCAGTCGCTCTAAGGAGATGCTCGTCCATGATGCCATTGGCTCTCCCAATTCTCAGTTTTGATTCGTGCACTCCATATGTTTGTAAAGATGCCTTCTCAGTTTTCTTGAAATTCCTGTATTTCTTTTACATTAAAGCTTCTCTCTTTAGTAAATTGGGTCTTGGAAAATTTGCAAGGCTGAAGAGGATGAAGTGCTTTTAGGTAATATTACATAGTTACCGAGAAATCACTTAAGTTTTATTCATTGCACGTAATTTGTTTGAAAAAACTGAGAAATCGCTTGAAGATATGAGGTATTGGACTTGGTCTGACTTCTTGATTGCTTTGAAGCAGTGCCAAGATTTACTTTCGGCAACTAATTGTTTGCCTCTATTTGAGAAATATTTGGATAGCATTGTGGGAATACTGGCTTTGATGACAGATTCTGCCTTGAATTTGACTCTGAAGTGGGTCTGCGTGCCCACCTTAGGGAAAATCCTACAAAAAAAATTTAGCAAAGTTGCCCGATAAAAAAAAAAAAAAAAATATCAAAATATACCCTAAAAGTGGACTACCCAAACCTGTGAATAAATAAGGACTTCTACAGTTTACTAGCCATATCTCCATCTCCAATGAGCCTACATGCTCTCCTAAGAGATTCAACTCCCACCAAGTAATAGAAATTCTATTACAATATGAAAGTGGTGGATACTATGCCTCGACTACTATGCATGTCCGACCTCAACTAATCTGCAGATTGGGAACAAAAAACTGAAAAGTCTAGGGAAAAACATTTAGAAAAGTTGTTAGAGTGAGTGGACGAATATAAATAACTTCAAGGAAATAAAATAAAATTTAATGCTTTCCCTAATTTAGTCTCTAGAATTCCGAGCAAGCGGTACAAATTCAATAAAAATACATTTAAATCACATCACTAAATATAAATCATTATGAAATCGGATATGAGTATATCAAAAAAATAATTTCAAATCGTCACATAAAATAAGCGATGACTAGAGAGTACTGCCAACTAGTCATCTCATGCCATCTGGAGGGTACTGCCGACCAGATGAAGTATTGGAGGCAACTGCCGACTAACCATAACATGACATCTGGAGGGTACTGCCGACCGGATATATATCTTCTGGAGGATACTGTTGATCAGAATATCGTCTGGAAGGTACTGCCGACTAGGCTATTAACTAGAGGGTATTGCCGACCATGTAATGCATGCATGCAACAACACAAGTAACCTTATATTTACATAGTGCTCATAAGATCCAATCAATCATCTTTTCAAATAAATTCTCAATAAATCATATGTACTCAATTATCATATGATAAAAATTAGTATAGATAAATCGATGCTTTTAAACAAAACTACATGCATAATTTATTTAAAAGCAAATGTCCACTCACTGAATTACAGCTATGACGATCATTCGACGAATTCCTCCTTAAGCTCGATATACATGTCGTCTTGATGAAAAATAATGATAATGAATAACTGGTTCCGATAATTGAAACTAAATTCATGATAACAAGATCGAAACCCTATAACGATAATTCGTCGAAAGCTCGGAATCATATCGGAATAAGCTCAAATTTAACATGTTACATTGACTTGATAACTATAACAACTTATTGAAAAATTGGGTCGATCCAACGATCAGATCATCACAAATAATACCTCAAAATCTCGAACCTTCCGAAATTTTGATCATTTTTAAAACGTCCACCAATCGCAACAAAATTCATATTAACATGTTTCTAAAGTCTAGCTCTATCTAACAAGTGAAAACAGAGGGCCAAAGAAGGTGGCACGAGCCCCCACGCGTCTCCCCCTCAACCTTGATTTAATTGGAACAAGAGATCAACACAATAAGATTCATCATTAAATGGGGATAGATTTCTATACCTGCAGCAAGGTCGGATTCCACCCAGAATGGTCGGAAAATGGCCCGAAACTTCAACAAGTCGTTTCTCTCTTCTCCAAGTGAATCGGTGCAAGAGACTTGTAGGAATCGAAGCGCGGAGGAGAGCACTTTCAAGCCCAGGCGATGGCATTGTTTGAAATAGCCGGAATCCGACTCAAAAATACAGGTCTACTGCACCTATTTCTAATTCGAACTGCTTCTGTCGACTGTGATCGAAGGAAATCAAGGCTGGAAGGATGGCCGGTGTGAGGAGGCACTCCAGATGGGACCGGTGTGGCAGTCTGGGGTGGCCGGACGACGAAGATATCGTAGTTCTTGGTCTTGGGTCGGGTCGGTAATTGGGTCTGTGTCGAGAGCAAATGGGAACCAGGGTTTTTGACTAAAAATGAAAAGTGAAACTGCTATTTATAGTAGGTTTCCCAAAATCGGTTCTTAAGATCATAGCTTCTTCATACAAGCTCTGATTTTTGAGTGCCGCGTGCCCAAGAAATCAGTTTAATGTTTTCTACAACTTTCGTAAGAGAAGTTTGCTAAAAAACTGAGTCGAAGAAAAAGTCAATATTTGAAGCCCCTCCTAAAAGTTCGAAACGAAAGTAAAAAGTAAAGATTTTAATTGTTTACTGTCCAAATTACCGGTAAACAGGTAATTCTAGGTATGGGGCGTAACATTTGGCCAGTGAAGCAAGTCCATGTACTTAACTTCATCCCATATAGCTCTGGCATTCGATTTTTGTGCGACACTAAAAGCACTAAGAGTTTGAAAACCAGCTTCTCTCGTGCAACATGGTGGTTCGATGATCTTGTAGTTTTATGTCCCAAGTTGATTGAATTGCTGGTGAAATCCATGGTTTCTCGAAAATTTGATCATGTACTATTAATAGATTCCTCTTTTATTACCAGAAATCGCACTTCTACACTGTCAAGTATGATCCAAGCGCACTATTGGAGAAACCGTTATTGAAATGTGCTAGGTTTTGCTTTCCAACATATGGTGAGACTGGTAAAATCTGGTTAACCTTTACAAATGGCTGCGTAATCAATCTGCACATTAGACAAATCCCTCCACTATAAAAGGAACCTTAGGACTATTTTTCATGGTAATTTCTTTTTTTTTTTTTGGTTACAAAAGGAGCCCACAGAGGCCCAAAAACGAAAGAAAAGAAAAGCTAACTAAGGAGCAACAGTAATCCCAGTTCTTCTAGGTCTAGAAACACCAGCTAAGTCATCCAAGAAAGCATTCATAGCATGAGTAGGAGGATCCTCAAAGATGATGAGACCAGGAGCATGCTCAGTACTCCTTTTGGCTAGAGCATCAGCTGTCATGTTGCACTCTCTAAAAATATGGCTAATTCTAGACCTGTCCAAGGTAGATATGAAATGATGACAACCCTCCACAAGAGATCCAAGAGGGTGCAGAGATACATCAGATCTTTGCAAGAGATTGATAAGGATGGCAGAATCAGACTCAATTTCCAGATTGGAGATGAGTAGATTTCTAGCAGTTTTGAGACCATAGTACAACCCCCAAGCTTCAGCATCAAGGATAGCACCAGTACCAAGGTTAATTTGGAAGCCAGTAATCCAATGGCCAAGATGGTCTCTAATAACACCACCGGCACCAATTGAACCAGAAGAAGCAATTCTTGTGCCATCAACATTGAGCTTATAATAACCTTCAGGAGGCCTTGTCCAAGAGAACAAACTAAAATCACAAGTAGTGGACACTTTAGCCTTGAAAGCAGCAATTCTCCACTCATCAGCAGAGTCAAGTATAACTTTCCCAGGATTAATAGGGAGAGTAAAGGTTGGGTCAAAAATCTGCTTGTTCCTCCATTTCCAGATAAACCAACAGACACCCACAAAGAGATTACACCATTTGATGCCTTTATGAGTTAGAGACTTACAGTGCAGTTGAGCAATGATCCAACCATGCCAGTCGAGGGCAAATGAGGCGATGATGGATCCGGGTTTAGGAATAGCAGACCAAATATGTCTAGATCTAGAGCAGTCTCTGAACAGGTGGAGGTGAGTCTCATCAGCAGAGTTACAAATAGAACATGTACTACTGTTGGTGAAGCCACGCCTGGCTCTTTGAACATTAGTCAACAATTTTTTGTGAAGAAGCACCCAAAGAAAAGTCTTTTGTTTAGGAGGGATATCAAGGTTCCAAATGATTTTCCAATGAGGGTTAACAGGGTTTGAGAAGTCAAAAATAGAATTGTATGCAGACTTGACAGTAAAACAACCATTAGAGGTAGCCGCCCAGATTTTAATATCATCACCACATCCCTCAAAACCAGTTGGGGTATTTATAGCCAAGTCTACCAGGTGAGTAGGGATAACAGCAGAGAGCATCTCAATATTCCAACCAAAATCATCCCAGAAATCAGAAACCGTGGCATCATTGTGATTAACAGCACTAGGGAGAGCATGAGCAATCAGAGCACTAGGGATTAGCCAAGAATCATACCAGAATTTAATGGTTTTGCCATCACCTACACGCCATTTGAGGCCTTTTCTAAGCAGCTCGGCCCCATGAGAAATACTTCTCCAGGTACTAGAGCAATCCAGAGGAGGCTTGTAATTATTATCAATTAAACAACCATTCAGCAGATATTTTTCTTTATAGATGGAAGCCCAAAGACCAGCGTCAGCCTGCCAAATTCTCCAACTGGCTTTTGCAAGCATAGCTTTATTCATTTCAGAGGTTTTCTTGATACCAAGACCTCCAAGCTGTTTAGGTTGACAGATAGTATCCCAGCTGACCAAGTGAACTTTCTTTTTATCATTAGTGTCACCCCATATGAAATCTCTATTGAGCTTATCCAATTTGTCACAAAGGCTGACAGGTAGTCTAGCAGTCTGCATAGCATAAATTGGGATGGTAGAAGAAACTGACTGGATAAGAGTGAGTCTGCCAGCCATACCAAAACCTTGCTTTTCCAACTAGAAAGCCTGCTTTGAGCCTTATCAAAAATTCCAGCATAAGTATGCTTATTTACTCTAGTATGGATCAAAGACATTCTAAGATACCTGCCAAGGTCACTAGTAAGGGGAGAGCCACAGATGCCACTAATATTGGAAGCAACTGATCTGCAGGTATTAGGAGAGCAAAAGATGAGAGACTTCTCATAGCTCACAGCTTGACCAGATAAGGAGCAAAAGGCATCAAGACATTTTTTCAAAGCATTGGCCTGTTGAGTGGACGCTTTAGCAAAGAGCATTAGATCATCAGCAAAAAAAAGGTGAGAAACCAAGGGACCAGATTGAGAGGCACGGACAGGTCTCCAGCTCCCAAATTCAACTGTAGACTGAATAAGATGAGATAACTTTTCCATGCATAAGACAAAAATGTAGGGGGACAAGGGATCACCTTGTCTGATACCTCTTTGGCCATGGAAAGACTCAGTGAGCTCACCATTGAAACAAATTTGAAAGCTCACAGATCTAATGCAGTGCATAATTAATTTGACCAGATTATGAGGGAATTGGGCTTCATAGAGGACCATTTCAATAAAGCTCCAACTCAGTCTATCATAGGCTTTTGAGAGGTCAACTTTCCAAGCAAAGAAACCCAACTGACCATGAGATTTCTTAAATTTGAAAAGCAGCTCCTCGGCAATCATAACATTATCAGAGATGTGCCTACCAGGCACATAACTGACCTGATTGGGGCTAATCAAACTCTTCATCAAAGGTCTAATCCGAGCAACAATAATTTTAGAAATAACCTTGTAAACAGTAGTACAAAGACTAATAGGTCTGAAGTTTACCATATTTTGAGGTCCCTCAATCTTCGGAATCAGAACAATGATTGTATGATTTAGGCCCGGAGGAATGGTACAATTAAGGAAGGCGTCTTGAACAACTTGGAAAATATCATTGGCACAAAGCTGCCAATGGTGCTGAAAGAAAATAGCAGGGAAGCCATCATGGCCAGGAGCTTTTAGGCCTCCAATAGAGAATAGGGATTGCTTGACTTCAATTAGGGTGATGGGGCTGTAGAGAGTTCCAAGGTTATTCAGATCAATTTCAAGGAAGAGCCAAGGAATAGTAAACCTGGTATCCTCAACACAACCAACAGAAAAGAGGTTAGTGAAAAAATCAACAGCAATTTTTTTCATCACAGTGGAATCAGTGGACCAAACACCTTGGGAGTCAAAAAACCCTCAATCTTGTTTCTTCTTCTTCTAACCAAAGTGGTCAGATGAAAAAATCTAGTGTTCCTATCTCCATCTTTGAGCCACTTGTCTCTTGATTTCTGCCTCCAGAAAAGATTTTCCTGCTCACAAATAACATCATACTCATGAATGAGCTCAGCTTCAAGTTTAATTAAGAACGGATTTTCAAATCTGTCCCTGGCTTTTTGAATACCCCTAATTCTGGCAAGGATATGCTTTTTCCTATAGAACAAGTGCCCAAAGACATCTTTATTCCATTTAGATAGATCAGAAGATAGCTGAGTGACTTTGTTAGAAAAAGTACCCTCACTTGAGGCCCAAGAATTGGAAACAAAATCATCATAAGTGTTATGGTTGAGCCACATGGTTTGGAATCTAAAGGCAGTAGCATTTCTGTTCACAACATTATTGGAGAAGAGTTGGAGAAGAATGGGGCAATGATTAGATCTTGTTTTTGGCAAGTGCCTAATAAAAGCATCAGCAAATAAAGCTCTCCAAGCAGAGCAACAGAAACCCCTGTCAAGTCTCTCTTTAACTCTGTTGTTGCTCCAAGTGAAACAAGAACCTTGGAATCCCATATCAATCATACCATTTCTGTTAATCCAATCACGAAGACCACCAAATCTTCCAGAAAGAGTACCACAATTTTTATCAGCTGCAGAAACAAGCTCATTAAAGTCCCCCATGAGCATACAAGGTAAGTTGACAGTATTCATAAGGTTTTCCAGGTAGCCCCATAGTGAGGCTCTAGTAACATGGGTAGGACTAGCATAAATAGCAGTAAACAACCAGGTCTGCTTACCAGGAATGGAGACTTTAACTGATATGGATTGAGAGTTCTCATCCACAAAATCAACCTGGGTTCTATTTTTATCCCATAACAACCAAATTCCACCAGAGAAT
The DNA here is from genome assembly GCF_958449725.1 of Rosa rugosa. Lineage (NCBI taxonomy): Eukaryota > Viridiplantae > Streptophyta > Magnoliopsida > Rosales > Rosaceae > Rosa > Rosa rugosa. The sequence goes on from NC_084823.1 coordinate 10,419,227, forward strand.
CCCCTAGCTTCAACAATTCTAGAGTCAGGGAATCCAAGAGAACTGAGAGCATTACTAACTCTCTTGAATTGAACCCTTGGCTCACAAATAGCCAGTATGTCAACAGAATGTAATTTGACAAGGTCTGCAATTGCAGTTTTGAAGTTCTCACTTCCAGCACCCCTAGAATTCCAAAATAGAGCTTTAAACATTGGGAAAGCATAGAAGGAGAGGCCAACGGCCGGATTAGGCATCAACCATACCTTCCAAGGTATTGGAAGGCAGGCAATCCTCATTGGTTAACAAGCTATTAGCAGCAAAAGTCATTTTAGTAAACTTGTCAGAATCGTCTTCAATTGCAGAAGAAGCATCAATAACAACATCACTGTACTGGTTAGAATTAATTTGCAAGCCACAAGCCCCAGTTCTCTCCTCAGGAGGGCAGTGACCAAATATAGCTGAAATCCCATTACCAAACACAGCAGCCTCATTATTTTCAAAAGAGAGTTTTTTGAAAATATGAGATTGATGTTTGTTGGTAGGAGTGGTGAGGCCCTTGGATTTCCTTTGATATTGAAAAGTGGATTTCACTCCACTATGGCTGCCCATATTGTTAGAGACATCCTTCATTGGCATTCTGGACACAGCAGCTCCAGAACAAGAGGCCACCATTGTCTTGGCATTCTGCAAATCAATTCCACGCAGGGAACTAGAGTCAGGAGTTTTTGTATTTGTCACAGTACCAAGTTTAGCAGAGCTAAGTTTAGAGAGCTTCTTTTTCTTATCTTGGAAACTTGTCCAGAGTTTCACAATAGAAGGAGTGGCAGATTTGGTATCATTGTCAACTATAGTCTCATTTTCATTTGAAATGTTAGCATCATGATCATCCTGCAGCACAGTAAACCTAGAACCCTTACTCACACTTTTCTTTGCTCCACCAGTATCATTTTTCTTTTTGTTTCTGTAATTCATAAGCATCCAAGGGCCCATATCTTCTTTAATCACAGAAGAAGAAGATTAAGGAGTATCCATCTCATGCTGCATGACACAATTCTCAGTAGGAGCCAAGGTCTGATCATTGTTACCACAGTTAGGACCATCACCATGTGGAGGAGCAGGAGACATAGCAAACACAGTAGGGCATTTGTCTTTAGAGTGGCCAAAGCATCCACACTCGAAGCAAATCAAGGAAATTCCTTCATAGATAACATTATACGCCACAGATTCAACTTCAACATAAGGACGCAAAGGTTTACTCTAGTCAACTTCAATACAGACCCGCGCAAATTTACCTCTAGCCTGGCCAATGGTGACCTGATTAACCTTAACCACATCCCCCAAGATTTTGCCAATCTTAGCAACAGTGTAATCCTTAAAGTACTTGACTGGAAAACCACAAATCCTGACCCATAGAGCCATTTTCCCAATTACTTCATTCATAGGATCAAAATCAGGATTCCATTTTCTCACAATCAGAGTTTGGCCAGCCAAAATCCAAGGTCCACCACACAAGACAGCATTCATATCATCCTCCAGGTTAAATTTAACAATGAAAAAATCATTCGGCAAGTCAATAAGATGCCAACGACCTTTGGTTTGCCATTTACGCCTCAGACCTTTCAGCATGAAATCAAAAGTGTTAGTGGAATTTGGCTTACCCATAAGTTTGACAACAACAGCACAGCGCCAGTCAAAATCCAATTTGTTGTGGACCTTCTGAGAGAACGAGACATTCTGTCCATGCTTGCCTTGGGTATAGGTACAATCAGCATCAGTGAGTTCGAAATCCTCAGTCATGGTTGTGTGGTAGCGATCGATCGGGTTTTTCAGCATGCTGGCGTAGCTCAGAGCGGGCTGAGGGAGCGACGGGGGTTGGATGGTGGAGTCCAGATCCTCCATGCGAAGAGCTTCGAGATCAGTCGAAATATCATTACCATTCTTAGTGCGTTTCCGTTGCATCATCGGAGATTTAGAGGCTCCGCCGCTTCCCGGTGGAAGGGCGGAGAAGATGAAAGCCGGCGACGCCACCAGTGCCTTCAGAAGAGCGGGGGAGATGCCGGAGTCAAGGGAAGTCTATGGGTAATCGCTGTAGCAGATGGGTACGGCAAGGGAATTTTGGGGAAGGCGCGTGAGGCGCGTTCCAAAAGTCAAAGTTGGTCTTATTACTATTTTTCATGGTAATTTCAAGGAAAAATAATAGCGAGTCAAAAAAAGAAAAAAAAAAAAAGGAAAAATAATAGACTGTTATAGTGTAATTGATTTTATACTATTAATGTCTATATCATGTATTAGGTACAATAGTAAAGAGATAAGTGTAATGAAATGTGGGGATATAATAGTGTATTTTCTATGCTTTTTATCCCTATATAAACCCTCCAATGTGAGAAGAATAAACTCACCAATTCACTCTTCAATCTCTCCATCTACACTCTCTCCTTCTCTCTGTTTAGTTTTCGATTGTTCTTTAACACGTTATCAGCACGATTGCTCTAGAATTAGAATCGAAAAAACAAGAATAGAGGAAGTTCATCATCCGATCAAAGTCATTTTTCCAAACCTACAAAAAAACCCCAAAACCTACCACATATCAAAGCCCTTGATCCAAGGAGCCCAGAACCGGTCTCAGAACCACCAGAACCGGCCGGAAACGGCCTGAACCGGCGGCCGGAAAAATCGGACCGCTGCCAAACCGCTGTCGAAGCCCTGCCGAGACCTGCCGAGCAGCTGCGCAGGACCTGCCGAGATGCTGCGCAGCAGCTGCCGAGCAGCTGCCGAGCCATCTGTCGAGCCACCTGCCGGCGACTTTTCCGGCACTTTCCCGGCGACTTTCTGGCAACTTTTCCGGCACTTTCCGGCGACTTTCCGGACACTTTTCCGGCGACTTTCCGGACACTTTTCGGGTGACTTTCGGGACACTTTTCGGGCGACTTTCCGGACACTTTTCCAACAACTTTTTGGACATTTTTTGGTGATTTTTCGACAACACTATTTCGAGGTATTTCTTATTAAAAGTTCCTGCTTTTGAGTTTTAATTTCTTTTTTTTCTCTCTTGTTTTTCTCGGGAACTTATAATCAGAAAGCGGAATCGTGGGGATTCACGCTATACGAACTAAGAGCGTTCGTAATCAATGAACTAAGAGTGTTCATAAGACTTCGGACTAAGAGCGTCCGTAAGCATCGATTTATGACCATATAAACATCATTGTTTCGGTCTAATCTAAATATTCTTGGAAGTTGATTTCTTGGTAGCATAGCTCAGAAATCTTATTATTTTAGTTTTCGTGGAAGTTTAGCTCCGAAACTAATATATCTTCTTTTCTTATTTCGAGGATGTCGAATGAACCTAGACTCGATTTTCCTATGCTTGACTCAACAGGCTCAGGTTACTATAGCTGGGTAACCGATGTTGAGAACTATCTCACTTCGAGGGAGATATTGCCCATAATCCAGGCGCCTCACCAGGGCCTTGTGTTCTATCGAACACCCATAAAACATGCTCAAGCAATTATCTTGATGCGACGTCATATGGACAAAGTACTCAGGTTGGAGTATATGTCGATCAAGAATGCAAGAGAGCTATGGGTAGCGCTAGAAGAGCGCTTTGGCAATATCCAAGATACCCTCCTCCCTGACTTGAAGATTCAGTGGAATGATATACGCTTCTTCGACTTCAAGTCTGTTTCTGAATACAATTCAGAAGCTCTTCGCCTCAAAGAAGAAGAGCTAATTGAGAAGACTCTCTCCACCTTCCTTGTCGCAGCACTTATACTGTCAAAGCAATATCGCACTGACTTCAATGCTGGACGACTTACGAGGTTTAATGAGCTCATAAATGTTTTTGTCGGTAGCTGAAAAGCACGACAACATCCTCGTAAAGAATTATAATTCAAGGCCCATAGGAACCAAGAACGTTCGTGAGGCGAATTATATTGCACCCAAAAGAGGGCGCAATGAGCGGTACCCTAATAACAAGGGATATGGAGGACGAACAAGTCCATATAACCGCCCCAATAAGGAAGGAAACCACAACTATAGAGCGGACACACGGGATGGCAACGCCACACGTGGGAGAGGTGGATATGGCAACACCAGCCGTGGAGGTCGCACCATGAGATATGGTAGTAGCAGCAACCCTCCTAGGTCATATCCACAACGTGCACAACCTGCACCTCAAATAAAGGGAGCTAACCACAATGACATGTGTCATCGATGTGGATCAATTGAGCACTGGTTCAAGCAATGCCATACAAGTACCCAACTAGCTGCAAGCTACAAGGAGTATAGGCAATTGAGAGAGCAAGAAATCAATCTTGCTGAAGATAAAGATGGTGAAGATATCACTCTCACCACTGAAGACTTCCAAGCTGCAAATAAAGAGCACGAGGATGCCGCAGACTTTGATTAGAATAGTCTTTTCTATTTTCCAAAAACGGCAAATATGCCTTAGTCAATATAAGACAATTGTATTAACTCTTTCTCAGTGGCGCACCCAATGAAATATGATGTCTAGGAAAGTAATTGAGATCGGGGTATTTAAGCGAGCCTCGCTCCACCAACATCTCTCTACTTACCTGGTCATATTTTATTGGAGTTACCAAACGGATTGAGTGACTACAATTTGTCTAAAGTTTGATTTTGGAAAACTTTGATGTAATCATTGACTATTAATAAAGTGTCGCATTATTATTCAATGTCATGGACATGTGTTAAAATCCGAACTTTATTATTTGAAAGATATAAAGAGCCAATGGTTTTCATGTGAAAACACATGGTGAGAATGAACAAGAGTTCCTTTGCATCACCTCTAATGACTACGGACATAAACGAGTATTAGAGGAACTTATGTGTCGCTCTAAGTGGGTTGCATGCAGCCACAATTCAAGTCATTAAATCAAACCATGTCATAAAGAGATGACTTATGGGATTCTGACACATATAAGCTTTGGCACGACCGGTTGGAACATCCAGGTCATGATATGATAATCCATATATTAAAACACATGGATATCTTTCATTTGGCAAAGCTTGCTTTCTAGAAAAGGTAGGATCGAGACCATCCTATGCAAAGGACACTAAATACCATTCTTGCAAAGAATCCAAATTGATATATATGGACCCATTCAACCAACTTGCGGACGTTTAAATATCTCATGTTGTTGGTTGACACGCAAACACGCTAGTCACGTGTTGTGCCATTGTCCATCTGTAAAAGCTGCTTATGCTATACTCCTAGCACATATCATACGACAACGGGCTCACTCCCCGGATCATCCTATTCAGTCAATCGGGTTTGACTATGCTAGAGAGTTTACATCGAAGAGTTTTGATGGTTATTGCAAATGGGAGATGTTGGACATCACATTCCCATATACACACCCAAATGGTCTCGCGGAAATAACTACGATGATAGTTTGGACATTGGTGATGCGCACCAAATCTCCTTATAAACCGCTTGGGGTGATGCAATATCGCATACAACTATGCTAAATCATCTCCGACCTACCGCCACTCAATGTATCTCTGCGTTACAGCTAGTGGCTGGGTACAAGTGTTTTGTACTTACGCACATTCGAGTGAGCCATTTATGTGCCAATTGTGCCGCCACAGCGCACTATGATAGGTCCTTCAAAACGAGTGAGCAACTCAGTTGGATTTGAGACTCCAACAATCGTCCGCCACTTAATGCCCTTGCAAGGCGATCTCCTTAAAATATCACTTTGATGAGACAGTCTCCCCGTCGTTCGGGGGAGATAAGAACATGAATGTTCAGCAGGAACGACAGGAATTGTCGTGGTCTGTCCCCACTATGTCTCATCTCGATCCCTATTAAAGTGACAAGATCACACACATTTGCTGCAAATATGCCTGCAAGGAATGACGTCCCTACAAGAGGAACAACGCCATAGAGAGTGGCACTCTGGCGTTACAGGTCATGGCTCCAGCTAAGATGCATGGGAGGCCAGTGGATTCGAAGGATACTTTGGCACAAACCAATCCTTGGATCACACTCAACATCCGTCTCATGAGTATCTTCTGGATTATGGTTATCGTTGGGGGACGCCTCAAACGTCAGAACCTATTCCTGAGAATATAGAGCTTTATGAAAATTACACTAGTGTACATGAGACGTGGGATAGAAACTCCATCATAAGTGATGATGTAATTGCGCATTTTATTACGCATGAGTTTGTTGAGTACGATGATATCGAACCACACTCTGTTGAAGCATGAATACCAACATAGAGAAATTTGGCCTAAAATGGAAAAATGCGATCCAGGTTAAGATGAATTCTCTAAACGAAGAGGAAGGTCTTTAAGCCAGTGATGCCAACACCTCCTTACATAAAACCTATTGATTAATAGGTCTTCGTTAGAAAGCGTGTTGAGAAAAAGAGATGACAATCTCGCCTTATCTCGCCTTATGGAGCAAGGCTTCTCACAAAAACGCTCTGGAATTGACTACGATGAGACATATTCTCTCGTAATGGATGTCATTGCACTCCACTACCATGTCAGTTTGGTAGTTCCCGAATAACTGAACATGCAGCTTATAAATGTGGTCACTACGTATCTCTATGGGGATCTAGATACAGAATATATATGAAAGTACATGATGAACTTTATTTACCCAAGTCAAGTGGCTCTAGACCACGGAGCGCGTTTGTAATAAAGTTTGAAACGCTCACTGAAGTGACTACTTGATTGGGAAGGGATATGCCCTCGCGTTTTCATAAACAAGTTTCGGATTCTATCGTGGTTCATGTTGGACATGATCTTCATTAGAAGCCCTTAAAGAGCTAAGGGAAACCGCTGAACACTTGAAATCCGAGTTTGAGATGAAGGATTTTTGGGAGAACACGATTATGTCTCGGTTTGAAACTTGAAGCATCGTGCTAATAAAAGCTTAGGCATTTTGACAAGGTCAAGCCTTCAAGCACCTCCATGATCGTCCATAATCTTAATCCTGAAAAGGATCCTCTTCGTACAAAGGATGATGACGAAGATGTACTAGAGGCAGTAGTGCCTTACTTTAAGTATAATAAGCGCATTATTATACTTAGCTCAAATACACAAGACTGGACATCTCATTTTACCATGAACTTGTTAGCTAAAAGTATAGCTCTGCTCCAACGCAACACCATTGAATTGGTGTAAAAAGATATCTTTCGATACTTGAGATGTATGATTGATATGGGCTTATTCTATCCCTGCAACCAGAAACGCCGCCAACGCTGGCCTTCGTTTTCTATCCCCACCCCAAAACAACATAAGTGTTTTGGAAGGTTTTGCTGATGTTGGGTATCTCATAACCCATACAAAGGTCTTCCCAAAAACTGGTTAAATGTTCACCATGGATGAGACCGCGATATCTTAGAGGTCTACAGAATAGACCTTAGTCGCTATATCTTCGAACGATGCAGAGATTATTGCTCTTCCCAAAGTGGTTCGTGAATGTATATGGATTGGATCCGTAGTTACGCATATTCGAATAGTTGTGGTTTGAAATCTACCACAGATGAGCCTACAAGCATTTAGGATAATGCTGCTTATTTTTGAACAAATGAAGCAAGGCTACATCAAAAGCGACAACATCAAACATAATCAGCAACAACAGACTCTCCTCAAGATTGAAATGAATCAAATCCAATCAGAGGATAATGTAGCGGACTTATTCACTAAAAGTCGTTACCTAAATCCACCTTCGAGAAACATGTGAAAAGCATCGGATTGGAAAGGTTATCCGAACTCCCATGATTGAAGCAATCAGGGGGAGATATCGACATCAGGGGGAGTTATGATATCTACATGTTCGATCTCGAAGAGTGAAGGATGTGTTGTACTCTTTTTCCTCCTCGAGCTTGTTTTTGTCCCACAGGGTTTTACACTCGAGTAAGGTTTTAACGAGGCAACGGATGAAGCGTCATCGCCGAGTTTAAGCGACACAAGGGGGGAGTACCCAAACCATCGTGTACTCTTTTGTCCTTCGTCTAGGGTTATTTTTCCCACTGGGTTTTTACCTGGCAAGGTTTTAATGAGGCACATCTTTAGTATGGTCACCCCACTTATATTGCATCCTTCTCGTAGACATACTACCTACTTATGATGCTGATAAGAAGACTCCACTTATCTCCGAAGATACGGTATTGCTACTCCACACTCATACGCGTTGTGCTCTTTTTCTCCTTCGACCATGATTGTTTTTCCCCACAGGGTTTTATTACTTGGCAAGGTTTTTAACGAGGCAACTTAGAAGCGCATCACCAAGACAATACTATTAAACATGATATATCCAAGGGGGAGTGTTATAGTGTAATTGATTTTATACTATTAATGTCTATATCATGTATTAGGTACAATAGTAAAGAGATAAGTGTAATGGAATGTGGGGATATAATAGTGTATTTTCTATGCTTTTTATCCCTATATAAACCCTCCAATATGAGAAGAATAAACTCACCAATTCACTCTTCAATCTCTCCATCTACACTCTCTCCTTCTCTCTGTTTAGTTTTCTATTGTTCTTTAACATAGACGTTATTTTCGAACGATGTTCTTAGTTTAGGCCACAACAACAAAATCGTGACTTTTCCGGCCGTCTCTATATAGGAAACTAAACAGAAAATGAAAGATGGAAAACGAGCCCAACAACCTAGAGCTAGCTTTTCCAAATTTCCACCTCATTTAATTTATAGAAGTCAACCTCCGGGGGACTTGACTCCTCGACTTGATCCTGCCTCTGCATTCCGTTGTCCACAGTAGAAATGAAGTCACCGGAGCCATCATCCCAGCCGGAGCCATCATCTTCATCATTACCACTCGAGCCACCATCCTTACCGGACTGGGACACACATCGGATAACCTACGACGTGTTCTTGAGCTTCCGAGGTAACGATACACGCAGGACCTTCACGGACCACCTCTACGCGGCACTAGTTCGTGCCGGAGTCAGGACGTTTAGGGATGCCGAGGGACTAAGAAGAGGGGAGAACATATCAGAGGAATTGGTGCGGATAATCCAAGAGTGTAGGATCTCTCTCATCGTCTTCTCAGAGAACTATGCGGATTCAAGTTGGTGTCTTGAGGAGCTGGTGCACATCATGGAGTGTAGACGAACACTGGGGCAGTTGGTTTTCCCAATTTTCTATCATGTTGATCCTTCGGATGTCAGGAAGCAGAAGGGTAGTTTTGGTAAGGCATTTGAGAAACATGAAGCTAGAAATCCAGTACCCAGCTGGTGGAGAAGAGCAGTTATCCAAGCAGGAGTACTTATTGGACGAACGGTTACTGATGTACGAAAGAAATATGAAGCTAGACAGCAGGGTACATCAAAGATAGCGAGGTGGAGAGCTGCTCTTAACGGAGCTGCAAATTTGGCCGGCTTCGATATTGCTGATAGGTAATACTTACATCTTTATACTGCTGCTCTCTACCCCGGCCCTTTTCCCTTTTGGTCGATCATCTTGTATCTTTTAGATCAGTTTGGACCTTCTTTGTTTTCTTTGTTGAAGAAAGTGCCTGGGGCCAGAAAGGTGAGTAGAATTAAGGAATAGGTAAAATGCTTTCACTTATTACATTCATCTTAATTTTGTATCAAAGAAGATTATATTTTATCTTATAAGAAACACTAGAAGGTAGATTTGGAATGGAGAGGGTATACGAAAATCGGTTCCTAGTTGTCTACAACTCTACATTAGGGGATGTACAGAGCTTCGATCACCCTTGTTTTGATTCCTGTCCAACTGTCTTCTCACTATGATTAGATATTAATCCGTTTTAATCTTGTAATTGCATGATGAGTGTTATTTCTACTTCTGAATCTAACTGATAGGCCTGAAGCAGAGTTTATCAAAAGCATTGTTGACGAGATCTGCAGACAGCTGACCACCCCATGCTTGAATTTAGCTGTCTACCCAGTTGGAATAGATTCTCGTGTTGAAGATATTAGTAAATGTTTAGATGTTGGATTAGATAATGATGTTCGCATGGTTGGAATTTGGGGTATGGGTGGAATCGGCAAAACAACAGTTGCCAAAGCCATCTATAACAAATTTTATCATGACTTTGACGGTAGATGTTTCCTAGAAGATGTTAGGGAAACTGCAAAGGACTCAAATGGTAAGATTATCTTGCAAGAAAGACTTCTTTATGATGTCTTAAAACCAACCAAGATACCGGTAGGTGGTGTTTCCAGAGGGATCAATGTGATACAAGAACGACTTGGAAGCAAAAAGGTACTTGTCATTGTTGACAATGTAGATCATGAGGATCAATTGAATGCATTGGCAATAAGGCATGATTCCTTTGGTCCGGGAAGTATAATTATTATAACAACAAGAGATCGACATTTGCTAGAACTAGTGGAAGTGGATACCATACATCTGACTCAAGAAATGAATGAAGAAGAAGCTCTTGAGCTCTTCAGTTGGCATGCCTTTCAAAATTCTTCTCCTAATGAAGACTATATCGAACTCTCAAGAAGAGTGGTTACTTACTGTGGAGGTTTACCACTGGCTCTTGAAATTTTAGGGTCTTTCCTCTTTGGAAGGAGCATAGGAGATTGGAATAGCACACTGAAGAAATTGGAAAAAATTCCTGATGGCAGAATTCAGTCAAGGCTCAGAATAAGCTTTGATGCAATTGATGAGAGCCAGAGGAACATATTCCTCCATATATGTTGTTACTTCATCGGAATGGACAAGAACTACGTCATAAATATACTGAAGGGCTGTGGTTTTTCTCCAGAAATAGAAATCAGTGTCCTGCTCCAACGTTGCCTTGTAACTGTTAGTGAGAAAAACAAGCTCATGATGCATGATTTGCTTCGAGATATGGGCAGAGAAGTTGTTCGTGAAGAATCCCCGAACCGCCCTGAAAGGCGTAGTAGATTGTGGCGTCAAGAAGATGTAATAGATGTTTTGACAGATGAATCTGTAAGTACTTCCAGCCCAATCAAGACAAGCATAGGCATCCTAACTCTAATACTAATAGTGAAGAAGCAGTGCTCAATTACACAAAACCATCCCATCTCTAATGCTAATAGTACTGCTTCATTAATTTCATATTCTAGTGTCCGCAATTCAGTCATTTCATTGTGGCAGTAAGAAAGTTAAAATGCATTCATGACTGTTCAGCACGCCTGTGGATAAATCATATTCTCACATGGGAATAATCCTTTTTTATTAATTTAGTGCCTTCTGTTAACAGGGAACTGAAGAGACTGAAGGACTCGCTCTAAATATGCAAAGATCTGACTACTTGAGTTTCAGTACAGAAGCATTTAGAAACATGAGGAGACTGAAATTGCTCCAACTCAACCATGTACAACTCACTGGAGACTGCAACCAGTTTCCCAAAAAGTTAAGATGGCTCTGCTTGCGAGGATTCTCTCTGCAGGTCATACGAAATGAATTTCTTAATGAACCAGACCTGGTTTCTATTGACCTGCGGTACAGCAATCTCGTACAAGTTTGGGAGGATTCCAGGGTATAGTAAGAAACTTTCAAACATCTTCCCTCTGGATTAATACATTACGTCACGCTCTCCTTTCCTTCTTTTTGGATTTTTTATTTTTTATTTTTCTTCTTTTGGTGATGTCTAACAGCGGCTTGGGAAATTGGAGATACTTAATCTCAGTCATTCACATTACCTAAGACAATCACCAGACTTTTCACAACTCCCATATCTAAAGTATTTGATCCTTAAAGACTGTGCAAGTTTGCCAGAAATTGACAAGTCCCTTGGGTTTCTATATGGACTTGCTTTGCTAAATCTTAAAGGCTGCACAATGCTCAAGGACCTTCCGGAGGACTTTTATAAGTTGATTCATGTTAAGACTCTTGTTCTTTCTGGCTGTTCGAGATTTGAGAATTTGAGCAAGCATATAGGAAAAATGATTTCTTTGAAAACTCTTGTTATAAGTGGCACAGCCATAAGTGAAGTACCATCCTCTGTAGATAAGATGAGGAACCTGGACTTTTTATCTCGACAAGGCCTGAAGGGACTAAAACGACGTTCCCGGGATGGGACATTAGTACCGCAAGGATGCATGAGACATCAGGACCTAGCCAATCCAATCGAGTATGAATTCTGATCAGAGAATTAGCAGAGAAAGTAAGCTGAAAGTGAAGTATTGAAGGAAGCTGATAGGGTGATGCGCCTCAGATTGTTAACGTTAGATCTTTTCTCTGACTCTTGGTGTTGTGTTGCTGTCATGGGAGGAGCCGATACCCTTCTTTTTCCTCATATCAGACTCATGATTTTCATTTTCCTGTGCAGTATTAACCTATAATTTCTCTGAGCATCTATTAATAAGGACCGGACATTCTATCTACACTCATTAGTTGTTTTAACGCCATTCCTTCTTGGAAAAGTGGGAAAGATGGTCTTGTAAGGATAAAAAGTTTGAACCTGTACGTGATGTCAATATAATCATGTATGGAGTTTGTAAATTTGTTGAGTGCATGCATATATGAATGGAGTTGTCATATTATAAAGTAGTTAGAGCATACACAAAATTGAATCATTTGGAGTTTCCGTCTTATGGAACTGAGAAGTTGCCATGCAAGTTCTAGTCCTTGTAAGCTGTAACACAAGGCACTAGAAATTAGCTGTGCAAAATGTGGTAATACAGATATTTTCTGAATTTGAGTTGACTGCCTAGTGCTACAAGCTAAGTAAATAACCCTTGAAAATGCAACACAGGAGCGGCTATGCAGTGGTTGGATTTAGCCCTTCTATCTCCTTCAGTTATCTGCATCTTGCACTTGTTTATATTCACATATTAATGATATTATGAGCACAAGAACAAAAAGTGGGATTGGAGTCTAGAAGGGGTGGCAAAAATCAGAGCACCTCATTAAAGAGATAACACCTCTAATCCAGCATACAAGAAATCAAGAAAACAGATGCGAGAATAAATAAAGAGATGACACCTCTAATCCAACATACATGTGAACCCATAAACCAGAAAACCTCAGTCAATTTTGTTTAATGAAACTATCATGGAGAGATCATGTAGCAAAGTTTCTACCATTGTATTATCAGACTGCAGTGATATTTTGCCTCTTTAAAAACTGGGAATACCAATGAGCAGAGAGTTTAGGATGTCTTTTCAGATCAGGGTCGTCCAAATCAATGTAGTATAGGCCGTAGCTCGATTTATAGCCATCCAACAGCTCAAGCGAATCCAGGAACGACCATGTAAAATACCCTCTGGTGTTTGATCCATTCCTTTGAAAGAAAATACATCAATACTTGCAATATGGAAAATATGATAAAATATGCATCGGCCAATGTCAATTTGTAGTTTACAAAGTAGATGTACCTTAAAGCATTGAGCAGACTCCCAATGTGTCTGCGCAAATATTTTACCCTCAGCCAGTCCTTTAATGATGACGTGCGATGTGTCCGTTGACCTAAAACAGATATGATGCCAGACTTTTCCATTGAGATGATGAAAAATAGTAAATTGAAGTGTTATGCAGCTAATGCAACTACTACAGTGGCCAAGGATGAAGAATTATTTAAAAAGGAAAACTGAAGCAAAACATCTTCTATGACATACTGTACTGATCTCTTCATGGTTTGAGCACTATCTACACCAACCCTTCAGAAACAAGAGGACTCAAATTGTTGTAAATTGAATAATGATTTTAGCATTTTGATCTTTCTAAGTATGGGGTGGCAGAGCGATCTGTAGGATACTTTATTAAAGAATGCCACATTACATTGACCCTGGCATCTGTATCGTTGCCTTGTTCAAGAGTCCAAACAGAGCATTTGTCAAGTGTCTTGCGGTTGCTTTCTAAAGAACAAAAAAACCCTTCCAACTCAATTTCGACCATCTCTATATTTTGCATAATTTCGGTTTTATCTGTGAGCAAAAAGTTGAACTAAAACCTGCAACTGCTCATTAAAAGAATTGAAATTGTGGAAATTCCATCTAGAAGCATTCTGTATCCGGTGTAAATATAACTCCAAACGAATGCTTCTCCTGCCAATGGCCCTATCCATCTGCCAACTTATTTCTCTCTATCAAACTGTAGAATGCTAGAAATCAATGATTGATGTAGCATGCAACTTATTCTATTGGATATATACATCCAACAATTAAATTTTTTTCGTACAGAACTTATTTGATAACAAACACACTATCACTAATTCAAGTGATCAAACCAGCAGCCATTAACGCTTTATGCTGCTGGGGAATCAAGCTCTGTATTTTTTACAAGGAAAAAATTCTGTTTACTACCCTATACTTTTAGGGGTTCGTCAATTTAGTCCCTGCACTTCTAATTTAATCAAAAAAATCCTGACACTCTCCAATTTGATCAAATCGAGCCATTTCCTCACCATTCCGTCAATTTCCACTGTTTAGGTTGCTGACGTGTCCATACGCCGTTTGACATGTCAGATTTGTGGGACCTTCCCACATGCAAAATTCCCAAGGTACCCCTCTCATATATCTCCCTTCCTTTCCCGCTTAGAACCCAACTGACCAAAGTTTCCCTCCAATTCTTGAACATCAGTTTCCTCTAACAAAACCCAAAGGTCCACGTGTCACATCATGATTGGGCAACATTATTAAGTTGCCAAAAAGGACTAAGTCATGACATTGAGCTTAGTCTGAACCTGAACATGTTTTGAAAAGGACATCCTAACAACAAGAAGCACGGGTTCATAACATAAAGGTCATAACAACATAAATTTTGGCAGCCAAAAGAAAAAAAAAAAAACAACATAAATTCATAGATTGATAGATTCAAAAGCATCCACTGATGTTCATATATAACCAAAAGATACATCCAAGTCCTCCATCCAATTTTATCTAATAGCAAACCCATGAACACAACACTACAATGCAGCTCTAACTTGACAAAAGCAAAAAAACACAGAGCCTTACAACAATATATCCGCATAATCTGTTCAAACACCATATCTAACAAAAAGATGTCATCAGTTTGCAAATACCAACAGATTGCACGAAAAGGGGGTACAAAATAGAATTGCAAGGCTTGCTAATGTGAAATTGGAGTTCAACTATTTCCCACCTCCTCTACCTGAGTTTTGTCTAATTTTTTGCGAGGTTCTAGTTGGGTTTGCAGCCTTGGTGCTGGATGCTTGAGAACTTTGTACAGGCCTTGAACTGGCAGTTGCTGATGTTGCTGGCCTTGTTGGGGCAGGTGGCCTTGTTGGGGCAGGTGGTGGTGGTACACTCCTTGAGCTTGATGGGGCAGATTTGGTTCCTGCTGCTCTTGAGGCCTTCATGGAAGCCATCTTCTTCTACACATGTGGTAATTCATTGCAAGTAATTGAGTTAAGCTAAAATGAGTCAAGTACACACAAACACAGTGAAAAAAATGAGCTAATCATACCCTTTGATACTCGGCTGTTTCTTTGGCTTTCTTCCTCAATTCATTCTTTGTCAAGGTTGTTTTTTTTCCCTTCTTGGTCTGCTGAAAGTAACAATAAGTGTTTGCATAATCTCACACTTCAAAATCATCGAAAACAACATTTAGGTTATACAATTACCTGAGTTTCAGAACCCTCCCCGTTGTTTAGCTTCCTCCTTTTATTAAGGGCAGAACTCTTCTCCTTTGGTGGCAGATGCCGATGGCATGTCTTAATATTGTGACCTAGGACCCCACAATTGCCACACTTTAGTGATTTCTGTACTCTTCCTAGTTTAGTACCAGATCCCTGAGCTTTCTCTGAAGAGTCTTTAATCCTCTTTGTTTTTGGTCGGCCCGGCTGTCTTGTATAGTGGGGAGGTAACATTGCTGGTCCTTCACCTCTTAACCAAAGATCCATACCATTAACAGGCATTATGAGGTTGCTGTATATTGCCATATAGGTCTTCTTGAGGTAGCATTCAGCAACGTAATCATCCGGGTCCTCCCTCTTCAGGAAAATAGCCGAGACTGCATGTTTGCAAGGAATTCCCGACAAGTCCCACATTCGACAAGAACATGTCCTTAGATTCAGGTCCACAGTATTCTTAGAGCCACCAAAGTTCTCAACTTCAGCTTGGTGACCTCCATTGAAGGTAGAAATACAGTATGTAGCAGCTTTCAACTTATTCTTTTCAAGTGTTTTCCTTGCCTTGGGGCAAATGTTGCCGTGGTAAGCTTGCATTTTTTCCCTTCTAAGCTGAATCCTTGTCATTAGCTTCACCCGGATTTCTTCAAACATGGACAGAGGTGGCTTACCCCTAGCGTCTCTTATCCATCCATTAAAACTCTCGCACAAGTTATTGATTAGAATGTCACACAGCTGTGCAGTGTTAAAGAAAGCCCTGCACCAATGTTTTGGGGGCCTTTCAGGTTCTGCAAAACAGTTAGCAAGTCATTGTGTCAATAAACATTCTTGCATACATAAGCTGAATACAAATAAGAAGCCAAAACTGCATATACCTTTCATCCAATCATATGCCTTCTCATTCAACTGTTTCATATCTTCCATTTCTTTTAAATAGAAAGGCATTGTGGTTGCTTTAGCACACTTCCACATCTGGTCCTTCATCTCTTTCCCCGGAAATAACTTTGTGAAGTTAGTCCACATATGTCTCGCACAGAATCTGATATGTGCTAAGGGGACCACCTCATCAAAAGCAGGCATCAATCCCTTCTGTTTGTCACTTATAAATGTCCACCCGGCTCCACCATCATTCATATCCAAATCCTTTCCCAATAACTGCAGAAACCAAATCCACGAATCTTTAGTCTCATTCTCCACCATTGCATATGCTATGACCCATGTGGTGTTGTTGGCATCGATCCCAACCGCTGTCAAGAGTTGCCCTCCAAAAGCACTCTCTAGATGAGCACCATCTAATCCTATAACAGCCCTACAACCTGCCTTGAATCCATTCTTAAGGGCCCCCAGACATATGTACATTCTCTTGAAAATGGGCTGGCTGCTTGAGTGTGAGAAATCACACTTGATATCTATCGTGGTTGCTGGGTCAACCCGCTGCAGCTCTTTGCCATAGTCTGCCAGCCTTGCAAATTGTTCCCTAATAGAGCCCTCCAATTCCAACAAAGCTGCCCTTTTAGCCCGATAGGCCATTTGCTTTGATACCCTTGCCTTGATCTTCGTAGACATGGTCTGGGCAAGAGAACCTGCATATCAAACACACCAAACATAATTGCAGTCAGTTTGGTACACAATTAAACCATTACAATTCAAATTCAAAAACATGTAATTGCAGTCACCTGTGTTCCAGTTTTCATTAAGCTGAATCTTGTCCTTGAATTTTGCAGTCAAGTATCTAGACCTTACCATTGTGTTGTTCCACTTTCTTGTGCACTTGTGCTCACTTTCATATGTCTTGATCATGAGTGTGTTCTCATGTTGCATTTTTGATGCATAAAGCTCGAAGGGGCAGTCATCCTCCTTGCATATCACTCTTAATCTTTGCTTGTCATTTTTGAGGTACACGTATTCCCAGCCACCTTGAATTGCTTTCTCCCTCAATGCAGCTCTTAATATCCTTACATTAGCAAATTTCATCCCTTTGCAGAACTCAGGTTTCTTCATGTCTGTGTTCGGGTTAAATTCTGGGAATTCATCTTCAGGCTCCCCATCAGAGTTTACGGCAGGTCCCATTCTCTCTTCATCCGAATCCACATTAGCAAACATGTCCTCATTGTCTTCCAAATCAGCATATGCATTTCTGCTCCCCAATACAAGTAATTGACTGCTTGTTCCTACACCATCTTCAGTTTGCTTTCCACCATCTGCTCCTTGACTTCCTTCCATACCCTCAACATCATCATCATCATCATCATCATCTATACCATAAGGGTCATAATCTTCATCATCCAACTCAGGGTTATAGTCATCATCATTATTCCCATCAGATCCATCATCTTCTTCATCCTCTTCATTATCTTCAAACCCTTGTCCACCATAACTTTGCATGAAATCTAGGATGTCTATATCGTGCAGATCATCAAAGTCGATACCGCTAGAGTTTTGGTTGCTCCTTTCATCAACCTTTTCTTTACCCTTGTCATTCGGACCAATACTAGCAGCCTTCATCTGTTGAAATGGCACAATATCCTGGACTTCTCTTATAACTATCCCAGCGTTTCTCTTTGCTGGTCTAGGAGGTATTTCTCTTGGGCTATCTGGCAGTTCCTCTATAACTACCCCACCAGATTCTGCTTGGCTAAAAAAGATGACCTCCATTTCATACACTTCATCCAAGTTGTCCCCATACACACCATGCAGCTCCATATGATCTAAATACAGTAACACCAACCTAATTGAAGGTACACAGCAACACATTGTAATGGCATCCAGATCAGTACTTAGCTTCGTCAATGTTTGATCCTCGGAACCAATCCTATACCAATAATCTATTCTCTGCCCTTCATATGTTGGATCCAATTGCCTCACCATATTGTCTACCTCTACGAGGGACATCTTGTCCTTATCCACATAGTCAAAAAAATTCACCTTTCCTCCCACATACTTGTTATCCCTTATACAGCCCCCATGAAACACCTTTATTGTAAAATAATCCGGCTGCCCTGCAAAAAAGTCAAGGGGCAAAACAATTTAGCTTCAAACATCCCTTTACAAAAGCATTACACCAACTAGTAAGCACCATCAAGTCTACAACGTAATCACCATAAAGTCTACAACAACCAATTTCCTCTTCAAAGGTCCCTTTACAAAAGCTAACCAACTAGTAATAAAAAAAAATTAAAAAAAAAAAAAAGAAACACAACCTAACCAACCATTGTATCGCCATAAACTCGACAACAACCAAAGTTAACAGAATAAAGCCAAAACAGTCATCCTCCTTTGCATATTAGGTCCCATTAGGACCACAACACAGAAAGTAATGTCAAATTTGAAAGCACATGGCAGACCAACCCTATTTCTTTACTACCACCTTGCACATGGCAGACCAAACTTATTTCCTTCTTTATTTGTCCCCAACTGAGAGCACATACAATTCAGCAATTTCAAAAGCATGAAACCATATAAACAAACACCAGAAGCTATATTTTCAAAGCCCTAAACCCAAAATCGAAAAACCTTACCCATAACCCAAATTTTTTATGGAAACCGTAGATCCTGAACTCGTGAAAGCTTAAATACCTTCCCCCCTAAACAGTTCACATAAACCCGTGAAGCTTCGAAACCCTAAAAAAGAACTCACCATAATCGGGAACCTCATCTGCTTCGATATCGGCTCCCCTTGGAATCCATAGGTCAAGGTCGTTGCCTACCATGAGGCCACGTCTTCAATCGAAGCTTCGATTCGAAACTTCGACTCCAATGGAAGAGGATTCAGCTTTGGGTTTCCCGGTTTCGTGCTTCTGGGTTTGAGAGATTTAGGATTCTAGGGTTCTTGGCTGCGAGATTGGAAACGGGAATCAGATTAGCGCTTCACACAACCCCTATTACGGTGTCTCGTTTTGGGATGACGGCTTCTATTTAGGGTTCTAATTTTGGGTTCTTCATTGATTGAAAACGGGGTTCTGAGGAGTGGGAAAGGAAGGGAGATATATGAGAGGGGTACCTTGGGAATTTTGCATGTGGGAAGGTCCCACAAATCTGACATGTCACACGGCGTATGGACACGTCAGCAACCTAAACAGTGGAAATTGACGGAATGGTGAGGAAATGGCTCGATTTGATCAAATTGGAGAGTGTGAGGATTTTTCTGATTAAATTAGAAGTGCAGGGACTAAATTGACGAACCCCTAAAAGTACAGGGTAGTAAACAGAATTTTTTCCTTTTTACAATAACCCCACGAACTTGTTTATGTCCGTAGTCATTAGAGGTGATGCAAAGGAACTCTTGTCCATTCTCACAATGTGTTTCCACATGAAAACCATTGGCTCTTATATCCTTGAAACTCAATAGGGTTCTTCCAGCCCTAGGAGCATAAAGAGCTTCAGTGACATTAATATTTGTGCCATTTGGCAACATAAATTGGGCTGGTCCTCTACCATGAATCAATTTAGATGATCCAGCCATTGTAGTCACAGAAGATCGAGTAGGCGTCATCCAGAGGAATAATTGCCTATTTTGAAGTATTGTATGTGTGGTTGCATTATTCACGAGGCATTCTAGCTCTCCGGGGAACATACTGAAAAATAATAAAGTTCAAAATTAAAATATGTCCAAGACATGCAAAAATAAATCGATACTTTATTAATAAAATAGCCAGTGATTACATCAAAATTTCTTGACTAAAATCTAATCCAAAAATAAAAATCAAACGTAGACAAATTGTAGTCACTCAATCCGTTCGGTAACTCCAATTTGGTTGTGACCAGGTAAGGTAAGGCGAGATTTTGGTGGAGCAGTGCTCACTTTTAAAACCGTTCTCTCAGTTCAAACCTTTCCTAAACATCACAATTAATCTTGGATGAGCCTAGTGAGAAAGAGTTAATACAAAATGTCATTTTATTGATTAAGGCATAATTGCCATTACATAATTCTTGGAAAAATAAAGGACTACACTAATCAAAATCTGCTGCATCCTTGTGCACTACTTTGTCATATTTGAAGTCCGCTATTGTGAGGTTGATGTCATTGTCATCACCATCATCTCCTTCTTCGGCAAGATAGACTTTTTGCTCTCTCAGGTCCCTATATGCCTTGTATCGTGCAGCTAATTGATTGCTTGCTTTGCATTGTTTGAACCAATGCTCACGCTCACTTGATCCACATCGATGACACACATCATTATGGTTGCTTCCCTTCAATTGAGGTGCATTGTTTGCACTTGGTTGGCGTCCCCTAGAGGAATTGGCTCCATTACCACGGCCTTGGGTGGCTCCTCCACGTCCTGGAGCTCCACGGCCCCCTCTCCAACGTTACCATGTGTTGCCACGTGTCCGTGCTTCATTCTGACGGTTTCCTTCCTTTGTATGGCGGTTATATGGACCTACACGTCCGTTTTGTCCCTTAACTTTAGGGTTCCGCTCCTTGAGCCCTCGTTGGGGTGCATTATTATAATTCTCCTCGTGAACGCTCTTAGTTCCAATGGGTCTTGAATTATAATTCTTCACGAGGATGTTATCATGTTTCTCAGCTACAGACATGACATTAATTAGCTGATGAAACCTCGTGATCTGTCCAACATTTTACTCACCTCTGTATTGCTTGGATGCCAAAATTGCTGAGACGAGAAAGGTGGAGAGAGTTTTCTCAACTAGCTCTTGCTCTGTGACGGGTTGTCCACAGAACCCCAACATGGTTTTGAGGCGTAAAGCTTCTGAATTATATTCAGAGACAGACTTGAAGTCGGCGAATCTTAGATTGCTCCAATGAACCTTCAAGTCAGGGAGGAGGGAACCCTGGACATTACCAAAATGCTCTTCTAGCGCAACCCATAGTTCTCTAGCATCCTTGATTGCCATGTACTCCAATCAGAGTGATTTGTCCATGTGGCGTCTCATCAAGATGAGGGCAGTGACATTATTTGTAGTCGTACGCTCGAATATGAGCTCAGGGTTTGTTTGCCTGAATTATGGGTAGAATCCCTTTCGAAGTGAGATGGTTCTCAACATCCGTGACCCAACTGTGGTATTCCGAGCCAGTTGAATCAAGCATGGGAAAGTCAAGCTTCGGTTTTGACATCTTGAAAATAAGGAGAAATAGATTAGTTTCGGAGTCAAGGCTTCCACGACAACTAATAAATAATAAGATTTCCGAGCTATGCTACCAAGAAATCGATTTCCAAGAATTTTTGGATTAGACTGAAATAATGATGTTTATATGGTCATAAATCGATGCTTACGGACGCTCTTAGTCCGAAGTCTTACGAACGCTCTTAGTTCGTTTAGTGTGAATCCCCACGATTCCGCTTTTTCAAAGAATCGAACCCACGTTATAAGAAAGGTGGGATGTAGAAGAAGGGAGGTTGCAAGTCCCCGAGAAAAAGAAAAGAATTTAAAAACAAGAAAGCAAGAACTTTAATTTTAAATACTTACTTGGTTGAAATCGGAGCTTGAAACCTTGTAAACTTGGAAGCTTGAACTTTGGAGGTTATGTAGGTCGAGTTGGCGTCGATGAGAGGTCTAGGAGGCTCGGTGATGTGCAGCAGCTGCGTAGAAGATGGTTTGCGTTTGCTGCCGAAGGTGGAGTGGCCGAGGGCGGCTTCTTGGTGCGCGGGGGCGAGCAGTCTGAAGGCTATCAACGCAAGCTGCATTGCGGTGATGCTGCAGGGGCAGCAGTGCAACGATGTAGCGCTGCAGGCGCACGGGTGCTCAAGCAGGCAGCAGCAAGCGCAGAGGTGCGTAGCGCGGGATAGGGGCAGCAAGGCTAATCGATGATGGATTTTTCTGTTTTTAGGTTTTTGGTTTTTAGGTCTAGGGCTAGGACTCGTGCTGATAACGTGTTTTAGAATAAAGGATTCGAGAGAGATTGATGAGAGAAGTGTGTATCTTACTATTGATAATAGGAGCTCTATATATAGGGATTACAAAGTACATATTCTAATGATACAAGGAAAACTACTCCGAATAGAACTACGAATTCTAGAACCTTCTCTCCTATTACAATCATAGAACTTATCCTTAGTTTGATAAGGCACACTAAATGTTAACATTCTTTAACATATAACTATATATGCATATCTGCACACTAGACGAATCCCCTCCACTTTGAAAGGATCACCGAGAACTATTTTTCATGGTAATTTTAAGGAAAACATACTATTATGTTATCCGGTTTTGGCATGTTTAGAATCATTTTAGTTACTCTAGAATGCAAAAGAGGCATTCCCAAATACTTTTGCATTCTAGAGTATGGCATTCTTGATAAGGTTCAAGGAAGGCTAGCCACCTGGAAGAGTAAGACCCTCAATGTGGCAGGAAGATTGGCTCTAATTCAATATGTGTCTTCTTCCATCCCAATCTATGCTATGCAAACTGCCAAATTACCAATGGACCTTTGTCATAAATTGGATAAACTCAATCGGGATTTTCTCTGGGGTGATACTGTAGAGAAAAAGAGAGTTCATCTTGTCAACTGGGATACTGTTTGCTTACCCAAATATCTCGATGGCTTGGGAATCAAAAGAACTGCTGACATGAACCAAGCCATGCTTGCCAAAGCTAGTTGGAGGATTTTTCAAGGTGATACTGGCCTTTGGAGCTCCATCTACAAAGCGAAATATCTTGCCAATTGCTCTATTACTGACAGAAATTATAGAACCCCCTCTGGAAGCTCTAGCACTTGGAGAGGTGTGGTTCATGGATCAGATTTGCTCCGTAATGGCCTTGTCTGGAGGGTTGGAGATGGAAGAACTATAAAATTCTGGACAGACGTATGGATTGGTAAGCTTCCGCTTTTTAATGTAGCCATGCCTTATGCTCATATTGATATGAATGCTCTTGTTTGCTCTTTTTGGGATAACAATGGTTGGAATATGAATTTACTATCTCTATGCTTACCTCAAGATATTATTCATGAAATTCTTTGTGTTCCCCCTGGCTTTGATGGTTGTGGAGCTGATATGCAAATTTGGGGTTACACTACTAATTATGGATGTTTTACTGTGAAATCAGCCTATAGTAGTGTTTTTAACCCTATGGAACATAATCGATTCCAATGGAAATTCATTTGGGGAATGAACATTCCTCCCAAATTAAAAACCTTTTTATGGACAATTGTTCATGGTAGACTTCTTACAAATGTCCAGAGAGTTAGAAGAGGGTTTACTGAAAATGATAAGTGTCATGCTTGTACAAGGGGCCAAGAAACTCTTCTGCATCTATTTAGGGACTGCCCTAAATCTATCACCATATGGGAGTCTCTCAATTGGCCTACCACTATCAGAAATGCTTTTCAATTGGATTGGCTTGGATGGCTTGCTGCAAATCTTCATTGCCTTATCTTCTACACTAAGAATTTAAGATGGTGCATTATCTTTGTTTTCACTTGTTGGTACTTATGGAAGTGGAGAAATAAGGTAGTTTTTTAGGATAATTTCCAGCTGCCTACCAATGCTACTCAACTCATCGTTAATGCTGCAAATGAATGGATGAATGCTCAAGCTCAACTCTCCAGGTTAGATAGTTATTGTCTTAATATCCTTTCTTGGTTGAAACCTCCCATCGGATTTTTGAAACTTAATGTGGATGGCACCAGATCCAATCAATCTGGGTTTATTGGAGCTGGTGGGGTAATTAGAGATCACAATGGAGATTGGTTGTCTAGCTTCAGCATAAACTTGGGGGTTGGCCAAATCATCAATGCTGAAGCTAGGGGGATGCTTTCTGGGTTGAAACTTGCTTCTGACCTGAATATCAGAAAGCTTGAAGTAGAATCTGACTCAGCTATCTTTGTTAAGTTGTTGATTGATGGTTGTCCTATATCTCATCCTTTAGGCAACATTATAAACAGTTGTAGGCATCTAATCAATGGTTTTGAAGACGTTAGGATCCGGCATATTTTCAGAGAATGCAACTATACTGCTGATGCTCTTGCTAAAGGAAGTCTCAGCCATGACTATGGTATTGTGATTTTTGACACCCCTCCCCCTCATGTTGCTAGTGCTTTCACTGATGATCTTTGCAATCTCCCAAGAGCTAGGAGAGTTAGAACAGGGCCTGAGGGCTAATTTTCTGTTTTTCCTTTTGTTTCAGGCCTTTTAGGCCTCCTTTGTAACCAAAAAAAAAAAAAAAAAAAGAATCATTTTAGTTTAGGCCACAACAACTAAATACGAAGGGAAAATTTCACAAACAGTATACCAAGTAAAGACCACTAATAATTCTTATACATAAAGTTTCAAACCAATCATTTCGGTACACGAAATCTGAAACTCGACCCACTATCAGTACATGACGTCAATGACGCCGTTAATTTGACACCAAAATGTCTATTATGCCCTCAATTTTTTTTTTTTAATAAATTTTTTTTTTCTGTTCTTTTTTTTTTCCTTCGTTTTTATCTCTTTCTTCTTCCTTCTTCCGGCTCCACGATGTGAACTTTGCCCATCACTCCGAGCTCACCCACTTCGAAACCCACCTCTGTTCTTCAGTTTTCCTTTCTTTCTTTCTGATTTTTCTTCATCTATTCGATTCCTCCTTCCTCAGATCCCTCTCTCTCTCTCTCTCTCTCTTCTTTGGTGACAATTGCGGTGGTTCGGTGACAATTGCAGCAAATCATGGCGTACCTGTCCAAAATCCAGAGGGGCGGCCATATCCAGCCGTTCGGGTGCACGATTGCGGTGGAAGAGTCCACCTTCGGGGTCATTGCCTACAGCGAGAACGCCCGGGACCTGCTCGACCTGATGCCCTAGTCGGTTCCTGTGCTCGAGAGGCGGGAGATCCTCACAATCGGCTTGACATCCTCATGGCAGAGGCTGTTCTCCCTCACCATCTCCGGTACCAGCCCCCAAGGCCATCAATGACAATAATCCAAAGAGGTCGTCATCCTCTCCGTCGATTTGAAGGCATGCCCGGCAACCGCTACTACACCGCCGTGTTCCAGCCCCACGACCGCATCATGGGCTCCCCTCCAGCGGTCACTTGACCCATGGTTACTACACCTCGATCTACTTGGAGAGTCTGCCCTATATGGTGATTCCTCCACTGGGTCATTGACTAACGACAAGCTGGGGGAGAAGGCCTTGGATTTCAGGTCAAGATTGACACCTAGGTTTTGTGAGATTTTTCGAATTGGAGGAATTAAATTGGAGAATATCGATGAGTAACCAGAAGAAGAGGAATTTCCAGAGTGGTGGTGGCTCCGAAATACGCCGACAAGACGTGGAAGGTTTTGGAGCATGCTAGTGGCCTCAGCTTTGAAGAGCTTTACAGGTTTTTCAATCTCTGGCCACCGGCATGATGATATCAGAGGACGAGGATGAGAGTGTGGCTCAATTCCTCAAAACAGAGGTGCTCTCCGACATCTCCAACCAGGTATCTACTTCATCTTTCTCTCAATTTTTGATTTCCCCTAACCTGTTCAGTTTCAAAATCCGATCTTTAGGGTTTAGTTTTCTTCAATTCGTCTTGAATTTGCTTTTTGGATTTTGTGGGGATTGATTGGTTTCAGGGAGGTTGTGATCGGAATCTGCGGAAAATGGGGTTGATTTTGGGGATTCTATGCGCAATTAAAAGAGATCCATCTGTGTGTATGGTTGTCGGCTTGACATCGTGGGTGAGCTCGGAGTGATGGGCAAAGTTCACATCGTGGAGCCGGAAGAAGGAAGAAGGAAGAAGGAAGAAGAAAGAGATAAAAATGAAGGAAAAAAAAAAGGGGAAATTACTGGTCCCCCCTTTAACTTTTGGTGCGTCGACAGTTCAGTCCCTGTTATTCCAATTTTAACAGATAACTCCCCTAACATTCAAATTTCACACAATTTGATCCAAAATTACCATTTTACCCCTCACTTATTTTTTTTATATATCTAATACACACACACACACACACACACACACATATATATAC